>NC_135499.1:115246499-115374047 GCF_052857255.1 Amblyomma americanum
GCAGCAGCTGTTGGGACGAGAGCTGTACTACCGAAAAGCGGTCACTCGAGTAGCCTTTAAAAAATTGAAAATTGTTTTTTTTTTTCGAGGAAAGGAGATGGCGCAGTATCTGCTTCACATATCGGCGGACACCTGAACCGCGCCGTAAAGGAAGGGACGAAGAGAAGGAAGAGTTGCCGCAGTGGAGGAGGGCTCCGGGATAATTTCGACCACCTGGGGATCTTTAACGTGCGCTAACATCGCACGGCCCACGTCTCCATCGAAACGCGGCCGCCGCGGTTGGGTTCGAGCCGAGGTTCTCCGGCTCAGTAGACGAGCGCCTTAAGCACTGAGGCACCGCGGCGGGTAACCACAATTTACCTTGATACGATTTTCTTTATGCAGCCACCGATTATTTCCGACACGTGGTGCCCACTATACGACGCCGACGGCTTTTCAACCGAACGAGCTGTATACGCTATCGCGTAAAACTTCTTCCAAAGGTGCACGGGGAATTGAACCAAGAACCTTGAGACAGCGAGGCGAGCACGCAACCCATGGGCCACTAAACCGCGTTGTATCTTGGCGATCAACGTTGAACCTAGTGTCTGCGTTGCCTTACGACCGCATGCTAATGCGTGGGCGTGTGATTAGAAAGGAAGGAAAAAGATTAGAAATGAAAAATCAATTATTTTGCCATCAAAGCACGCAACTTAGTCTTAAATGCCCTCCGTGATTTTTCAGAGATGCCGTCAAGTACGAAACGAGACGAACCTTTTCAGAAAGCACATGCCGGTTCTGTTCAACAGCGGTGAGGATGTGGGTGAATTCTGAGCAAAGCAACGCTTCTTTAGTCACTCTCTGTTTTACTCTACTCCGTTGAGTTGGTAATTAATGAGTAATAAGTGCTTTATTTTCCATCAGCAATATACATCTGAGAACGGACAGTTTTGAGCAGAAAAGCTACATAAGCAGGCTGACAAGTCCTAAAACTCGCTTATTGGCAGCAGCAGCAGTGCGGGATGACAATGCTTTGAAAACAATAATAATAAACCATACGCAGGAAAAAAAACATCAGCACAGCAAACAAAAAAATAGATAATTTGACAAGCTACATAGGTTACATAATGTCGCAATATAGGCAACATAGACAAAATAATACGACTAAATCAATCACAAAATATGTACAGTTCCGGCCATAATATTACGGAGCAGGCTTCGGTGATTCGAACTCCCACCACACCTTTCGTAACGCAAATTAAGAAGTACTTCTTACACAGCTTAGCATACGTCACTGGCGCGTTCGCGTGTGAACAGAACACACACTCATATCAGCTCTACAGAACACGTGAGAAAAATTTCAAATGCCGAAGCATTATCCGTAATGTTTTGGCCGCACCTGTACGTATCACAAGGATTAAAGGTAGCGATTATACAGTAACACTTATAATGACTAACCAGCAATATAGGCACATAATCAAAATTAGTTATCAGGAGTCTCGCTTCATAAACACATCGACGTAGTTATTTTAGTTAATTTTTACTCGCAACTGTTTGCTACCTTTAGAGTTAGTAAATTTATGCATCTGGACACATTTATCATGGTGCTTTCGGCAGAGGGCGTAAAGCAGATCTAGCTCCCACTCAGCATTCTAGGAACCTCCACTACAGCTCACATGCTGATCGTAGCGCTGTAATGCAGCGCCTAGTGAGCGAAGGAAGAACCAAGAGCTTTTCTGTGTACGAATAATGCCCACGAGACATTTTTCGTTGCAGAAATGACCGCGTGCAGCAGCACACGGAGCTTCCCCCTATTATTCCTGTATATGCTCCCGCGGGGAGCAGTGTTGCGCATCTGTTTTCCCTTGCCGCTCCGAACGACATTCGCCGAGAGGCGATCACAAGATTTTTGTGACGTCAGGTGTTCAATTTTCCGCGGGGAAGCTGACTTCACAGGCGCAGTGCCGAGCGACCCCTCGTCAACTCGACGCCTCATGTGATCCGACGCTGTCGGCTACATTTCATACATTTCACGTACACACCTGTGGCGTCAGGTTTGGGGTTCTGCTGTGGTAGTGAGCGACGCAGTCACCACCTAAGAATGCGTGCAGTGCGCCAAACTGCAGCAACCGCACTCGAAACGGCAAACCGCTTTACGAACTGTCATTTGGAAGGTCGGCGGCTGAAGTGCGTCGGCGATTGAAGTGGCTTTTGAGAATGGGCCGCATTAAGCGCGACCATATATTATAATGTAATAACTGAGATGAAAAAATAATATTTTAATAAAAGATAGGTAAGCTATTAATATCAGCGAGAAAGAGTACTTACAAGGTCCTTAAATATTCGTCATTTCACTGGATTCAGCAACGGGGAACATTTTGTAAAATACTTTAGGCAAGCAACTGAGGTTGAAAATTTTCCGTTAGGTCAGACTCGCCTGTTCAATGCATTCGTGTTGATTTAGTCTGCTTGCCTGCGACAAGCTGCAGAATTATTTTAATGTGGCTCTAGGCAGATGCGTTTTCATATTTTCCGTACATAACTAGCTCAGAACACGCGGCGGGGCTAGTTGTCAAAAAAAGTAATTCATCGCTATACTCTTCTTTTAGTCTTAAGACGACCACGCGCGAAGACAGGACGGGACAGACGCTGTCCCATCCGGAACTGGACTGCTTGCTCATCTGAAATTACTTGTTCAAGAAGAAAGAAACATCTCGCCGGCCGTTACTGGTATTTTTCGTCAATTTGTCATGACTACAATTTGTTGTTAACCTTCGGCGATTTTTTTCCATGTTGCATGCACACCCTCGGCAAATCAAATATTAGTTTTTGGCGTTACATTTAAAAACTTGCGATCGAGTGCAATTTGTACGCAAAAAAAAAAAAAGCGCAAGCGCTCTACACAGCAAGCCCTGTACGCACGAGCAGTGGCTTTCCCGCACAGCTCGAAACATGATGGCGGACCTTCGCGCAACTCTGCTCCCTGCGGGAGCAGGAACGCTACTTCCCCATCTCACCATTCCGCAACTTCGTCAAAGCTGCGATAGGTGGCGCAGGGCTCATGGGCAAACATGACTGACTGTACGGAGTCAATAACCTGCAGCAGCGCACCTGCCATTGCGTGTGTGCAGCAGGCATCCTTAACGGTAAATTTGTGCGCCACTATGTGTCCTGTGCTCTAAAACATTCTGATGTGAAGAGAATGGTGCAATGTTACCTCATACTTCAAAGTTCAGACGCCTCAAATGGTCGCAGCTGACCGTACAGGCTGACCGCCATGAAACGAATTCGCAACAAATAAGGCATAACCTTCGCCCGACGGCGTTAGCCAGGCGGCGATCGGGCCGGCCAGATATTCATGCCCACCATTCACGTGTCTGAAAGCGACGACATACGCAAGCCAATGCACCTTTTTCACACGATGCGCGGCCCTCTGGGGAGTGGCGAAAATTCCTCTGCTGCTCGTTGAACACAAACGCACGTGGGGGACACAACTGCGATCATGTTTTACCAAGCGCCAACTGAACCTACGAAGCTGCCTGTTCCTGACAGCTGCCGCCATCTCTCGGTGGCGCCTGTCACTAACGTGCACTGCACATGAGCATTCGGGCCTAGGGGTTTGTTTTCAACCAGTGCAGCTGTAGGATGGGGGGCACGCATGCACAGAGTGGCCGCATGAAAAAGGCGGATTGCCACGCAGAGCGCTGCGGCATTGCGCGCTCCGCGAATTGCGTCGTAAAAGTTCTCTCCTTACGGATCTGCCTCAACTACATCTCGTTATGATTATTTTATAATTTCTTCTTAACCATGCCCTGCAACGCGGCCTCACGTTTATCATACGTACGCCTCGCTATTCTCACTGGCACCTCCTTGGCATGAGCTGGGCCTTCGGACGCTCCGTCGGGCCAAAGCACCCGCCATGGACACGTGCGCGGGCGTCCGCCGAGCTGACCGGGGGCCAACAACCTCCCCCACGACGCGCAGGTGAGGAAAGCACAATGCGCACATATATCCCACCCGCATAAAGAGCGGCACTCGGGGGAACTGCCGCGCTCATCCCTGGCCGGTGCTCTTTTTTGCCAAGGCTTGTGCGGGCATTTCTGCCGGTTGGTTCGAAAACGAGGCACCACAAAGCGGTCCCTTTCTGGCAAGGGGGCTCAAGTGGGACCGGCGAACACAGGTGTCGCACCCGAATGCACAGGATACCCGGAGCGCTGAGGGCTTTTGGCTGAGGCCAGTGGAAGGGACGCGTTCTACAGTCTCGGAGCACTCTTTACTGTAATATCAGCGTTAGGAGTAACTATAGTCGACAAATTAGGGTTGTTGATAGCTGGTGTCTTACAGCGTGGCTTTTTTCTTTTTTTTTTGAGTTAGTAGATGAATTGTTTCGTGCCTAGGCTTCTTCTCCCTGGGCATATGGGGCTGGCGAGTTTTGTGCACTGGTAAAATCACAAGTCGACCCCAATAGCTTCAGGAAAAGGCATTGAAAAAAGACACCACCTCATGAGTAACCAGCTTGTCTTTGTCTTCATAGCCAGTTACAAAAGATTTTAGTTTAATTGCGCCATAACATGCAATAATGAAACCTGTACCCCTATTTCAAGCAAATATGCGAAATGAGGATGCTCCCATACCGCCCGTAGACATATTCAGTCTATGCTTCACTGCCACTGAGTCAACAACTACCATTTATTAGCCAGTACTACTTTCCCTGTTTTGAGCAAACTGTTTAGAGCGTCAAGATAAAAGGGAGTTCTAGAATAAGGGGACCCTATACCCTAATCGATCAGGTCCCCGTATTATAAAACTCCTTAAAGACGTGTCACGCATATTCAGCTACACTTGCCCACTGTAGCTATCTGCCAATAAATTCCGGAGAAAAAAAAAGGAGATGAAGAAGACATAAAAAAGCGCTGTAGGGCGTAAGAATATCATGCTGAGGTCAAATAATTGTGAGGGGACAGTATCCAACTTCACCAGCAGAAACTAAGATGACGGCAGATGAAAGCGGAGAGCAAGCAACACCGCCAGGAGCATTAGTGCACCTCTTTTGATCAGATTTCAGCGCAGAAAACTATCGCCCGTGGGCCTAAGTGCCTGTTAGACTAAAAGAAAAAGACTCCTATATTATCGTTATCGAATTTTCACAGCAATGGTAACCGGTGACAGCGCTCCATTGGTTTTGTTCTTACCGCTTACACCGAGCTAACGACAAGTTAACATGAAATTACTTATGGAGTATTCCAATCGGCGATCCGGTGCACGTTTTTTTTTTTTTGCTTTGTCAAGCGAAAATTTAAGCGTGCTTTACTGGGAGGTTATTATTCAAATCGTCAGTTCTTATTGGCCGGGACCGATCTTCTGCCCCTTCGTGGATTCGGGGCTCTACTCCGCATCGCCCATTGGGGTACACCATTAATGGCTGCCAAAGCCTATTGGTGGCACCGCGCATCTGTACGAATTTGCACCCGATAACGAGGAGCAATCGATGGTACGAAAGGGAGAAGCGCGTCCGGATCATCACATTCCGGGTTAGGCTTGATGATCTTTGTTGTGCCGTGTATGATTCCTATGATTCGTCCCCGAGCGCCGTATACTGTGTAAAAAGCTTTCATTACGTTTGCTTCCCGTGCCTTCGTTTTCCAAATGTGCGTTCAAAATCGTTATCGTCGCAGGGTCATTCTAGTGATAACGAGGCTCACGTAACACTGCTGGTTCACGTTCCCTTGGCTGCACTGAGCAGCCGGTAAACCTTGTGGACATCGCCCCAGCAGAATGCGGCCTCCGCTGCCTGGATTTGATCACCCGACCTTGGAGTCAGTAACCGAACTCCAAAACCACC
Organism: Amblyomma americanum; assembly: GCF_052857255.1. Taxonomy (NCBI): domain Eukaryota; kingdom Metazoa; phylum Arthropoda; class Arachnida; order Ixodida; family Ixodidae; genus Amblyomma; species Amblyomma americanum. Next base: position 115,252,321 of record NC_135499.1, read on the forward strand.
GAGCAACCGAAGCGAGCGGCTGGGGCGGATCCGCTGGTGCAGCATAGCGCTCTGCGCGCATCCGGCGCGTCGAGCGGACCGCGCCCCTCCCCACTGCGGCTTCGCGGGAGCCGTCGCGGGGAAAGCAGGCCGCCGCGCATCTATTTCGAGGCCTCGCGCGTCGGCTGCGCGTGCATACCTCCTTCCGCCTGTCTGCGCGCGTGGCCCGGTCCGAGGAGGACGCGGGAAGAATGCGCACGCGCTGTCTCCGCTACGAGAGGTGTGCCGGGGCAAGGCGGCGCTGGCCGGGGTCGCCCGCTCCTGGCCTCTCGAGCTTTCTCGTTCTCTTCGGGACTGGCAACAGAAAGGACGGAGCCCGTGAAAAAAAAAAAATTACGAGGAATTTGCAAATACCTTGACGTTTGCAATGTGTTCCTTAAAACAGTTCCGTAGAATGATAACTGACCACGGGGTAGTCATACTCCATCTCATGACTTGCTTGAGGCGCTGTGAAAGCTAGAGACCTCTTCAGCAAATGAGGAGAGTCAAACGTGTTCCTGCGCGCCTCGTCGTCTGCTCGCTATGTACGCAGATATAATTGCAAAAGAGGAATGAAGGAACATTAGGCAGTTTTTGAATAGAGTATCCACGCTTACGTATGCTAAATGCATGCATTTCGCGGGACGTTACGCTACTAGTCACTAGAAGTCTTCAGCGTACCGCAGAAGCTCTAGCGGCGACGTACCGACTTACCGGACCCATCGCTCTGCGGGACGGCACAGCGGGCTGTCTGCGGGAGAAAAACGGGCTTGTGCGGGAAGCGGCGCGCGGAAAACGTTCTGCGTTGCGCGTTTTCCCGCCAGTGTGAGCGCGCCTGTACGGCCCGCCTGGCCGCAGCCATGTAACTGCGCGGCAGGCGTCCGTTAAACCGCGGTATGTCTTCGCTAATACGCCTCCGGTATGCTAAAAACGGCTGCTTCCACACTTCTAGTTCAGCGTATGCTGAGACACGACGATAGCTTCACCCTGGTGGCGTCATTTGGTTTTTAGAATTGAAACATTTTGTCAACAAGCCGACATTCTTCATCGGGCCTAGCAGCGAAAAAATGTTCGTTCGAAATCAAAGAAAATTAAGCAAATTTATCATGCATGGATTTCGCTGTAGGTGAGATGAGACAAAGCGAAATCCGGAGAGCGCAAGCTGTTTTCGGCATGGTATTGTCGACGGTGTGGAACATCAGAATAGGGCTAAGAGGTAAATTATAATAATTAGTTAACTTTATAACTATTAACGTTAGGCTCCTCAATAATTGAGAGCCGCGCAGCCCACCGCAAGTAATATCCATATCGGTTTTTAGAATTTCGAAAACGCGGTCACCTTCGACGCTGTGGCCCAACAAATTTTGGCTATTTCGATGTGTTGTTGCGTGCACTGGAGAGGTTGCTTTGCCTACAAGCTTCTCGAAAGCGCTTGTATTTTGGCACTATGTAGCCAATATTTGTTAGGCACAGCGCCGAGGGTAACCGCATTTTCTAAATCCTAAAAATAATACAGATATTAATTACGGCGCCCTACGCACCTCTCAATAATTAAGGAGCCTGACAGTAATAGTTAGAAAGGTAACTAGTCAGTATAAGTCATCCAGCCTGCTAGTTCGCATGTCTTAGCTGTATACTGATATGCTACACTGCTGACAATGCTATGCCGAAAAAAAGCGCACTTCTAACTGAAGAAGCCTCTTTAAAAATTGAGTAATCTCTTAGGTAAAACACCCTGATATGTGAGTTTTCTCGTTCCGAGGCTGCACGTGGGTTATGAGGAGCGTCGTACTGGCGGGATTCGGTTTAACCACCTGGGATTCTGTAGAAAGCTCCATCCAATTGTTGTTCTCAGCAAAAATCGATTCTCTGGTTGTTTTTTTATTGCACTGCAGTTTTCCCGACAGCAAAAGACGGATTTATACCCCAGAAAATTGCATTTACAAATCAACGCGCCAGTAGATATCAAACACGTGACGCCCTTAGCGAAAAGCCGGTGTCGATGGACGGACGCTGCCTACTTGCGAAATCTGCCGGTGATGGCGACAAGTTTATTTTGTTCTTCAATGTTTCGTACCTCATAAAATCCCTTCTTTAGGTGAGTGTGATCTCTTTGTGATTAGAACGCGGTACCCTAGCGATAAAGGCCACATTTTATTTGTCCTCAGCGTATACCTCTAACGTCCACTGACGTATGGGCAACAGCACACTGACATTTTGATATTTCGCCTTTATAATGTGGGGTTTTAATTGGGGATAAATAAATACGTTCTCTCCGGCTGACACAGTTCAAAATCCCCCGAACACCACCCCATGTTCGCGTACGCTACAGAGCGCACGCCGACTACGACGGGCCTTGCTGTGAGGGAAACAAAGGAGCGACACTCTGGCTGACACAAACAAGGCATTTATTGCTACAACAACAATAACGCCAGCTAGCAACAAGATACCCTAATGAATCGAAGTCGTACGACTCATCAGCAAGTTACGAGGGAATGTTCGCCCACGCCAGGGCAGGGGTGATACTCCACGGCAGGACGGGGCGAGCTGCCGGAGAACGTTCCCCCCCCCCTGAGGTCTCGCCCCGCTTGCGGAGAGCGGAGCGGAGCGCCGAACAGTCCGTACGCGCCGAATTCCCGAGCCCAAATAGAGTGAGTGCTCTCCAGCGTGCGCAGCAATCGCGCCGTCCGTGGCACTCGTGTCGCTGCGACGCCGGCGCCCTCCCTTGTTAACAAAAAGTAACTAACCAGGAAAGGTGCATCGCGGGAAAGCACACCAAAGGGGACGTCGCCACAATAGAAATGTGACTTCCCCGGCACTTGCGTAGCTGTTAGTGCGTACAAGTGGGTTGCTGTGTCCACCCAAGGCTCATAGAGGTAATGTAGCGGTCCGAGAAAACTGCCTGGATACATCCTGGCTGGCTAATTTGGCTACATCGTTCCAAAATACACGCGCTTTGGAAAAGCACGCAGGCAAACCAACCTTTCCATTGCATGTAACTAGCCAAAAATGCCAAATTTTGTCGAGCCACAGCGCCGAGGATAATCGCGTTTTCGAAATTCTAAAAACTTAACAAGGTGATGGTTCGGGCTAGTGGGTATGCGTTATGATCCATACCGCAGCAACAAAACAGGGGACAAACACTTGTGTTTGTCCCCTGTTTTGTTGTTGCGCTATGGATCATAATTCTAAAAACTTATATGGCTATTACCAACGACCGGCTACAAATCTCTAATTGCAACTAGGTGCCTAACTTTCCTAGTTAAAAGTTAATTATTAAAACTTAGTTAGCCAGCTTACTGCTTAAGACGATTCGCCTGCTTCCTTGTGTGCGCCAACACTGGTAATGCTATGCCGTAAAAGCCATATTTTTACCCAAAAAAGCCTATATTTGAAAATTTTTGAAAGTCTTCCCTGGAACACTTCTCTGGTATAGCCGTAGTGATGGCAGTGATCGTGATAATGATAGCTGCCGATAGTTAATAGTACTAGGAATAGTAAGAGTGATAATGATAGCTACTGATAGTGAATGTCGTGGGTTTGAGTCCCGCAAAAGTCGTAGGCTTGAGCTCCGTGAAGTTCGTGGGTTCCAGTTCCGCGAAGCTCGTGGGTTCGAGTCCCGCACAGGCCGTGGGAAATGAAGAAGAGAAGGAGAAAGCGCGAAAAGGGAAATTCATTCACATTTCCACTCTTAAGCAGACTTAAGTGCAATCCCGTAATTTTTCTAGCAGCCAGTTTAACAGCACGCGAGTCGTGGTGCTCTGTTTCTCTCCTCAAACGTCCACGCGGTTTGTTCCTGGCACATCGTCCAGCAGAGCAGACTGATTGGCAAAGAATAATAGAGTGCGCATACCGCTTGTGTTAATTTGGGCCACTGGATTTAAAGCCCCTTTAAAACCGCGCTGCCTGGTTCAATCCCTTCTTTCCTCTTGGACTAAATGCCTGAACCAGGGTTCGAAAAACATCCTCTTGCTGAGCGAACAGTTCCGCCCTTTAGACAAGGCTCGCAGCCAGTCGTCGATAAGTAATTAATGGCTTCGAGTGGCGTCCGCTACGGCTATGGTTAATTTGCCCACGAGCATTCTTCGGCGATTTTCACGGCTTTCAAGGCGCTTCCTTCGGCTGCTCGAGACGGGCCTTGAAACGAGGGTACTCCGCCTAACAACCCTGATAACCCCCCCAAAAAATATTCCGTCGATAAACGAAGCACTTACTTCCCTTTTGCAAGCTGCACTGTTTCCGCAATGTGCGTAATAACTTGCTTCACACCGGAGAAAATCTGTTTTTCAGTAAAGAGATCTCTCTCTCTCTCTCGCTCATCTATCGCCCTCTTTTTGTCCCACACGATACCTCACTCTCAAGATCGTTATCGATGGCGTACCTTCTTGCTTGAACGCTCCCTCTGATTACAGCAAAAGCGATTTAATTTTTGACTCTCAAGTTGAAATCATTATTGATTAACCTGTTCGCGCCACGTAAGGCGGGCTTGCGGATATCCAGAATTATTTTTGTTTTATTTTGTCGAGGAAAGCAGGAGATAAAACATGAATTGAAAGAATTTGCTGCGAAGCCTTAGTGAAGGAAGAAAGCACAATAAGAGCATGGTTGTTTGCAGTAGCTTCATTCAGAGAATTTTCCTGGAATCCTGGAAGACAAAATTAGTCCTATCGTCTCATTGTGGAGTAGGTGAAGAGTAGACAAAAATATCTGAAGAGAAGGGTACAAACAATTTTATAACCTTCAAAAGTTCAGTTTTCACGAATTTCGGAAAACCGGGCCTGCCCACGAAGTTTAATTTGTGATTTTGTTTTTTCGGAAAGATTTTTTTTCTTCAGAAAATAAGCTCGGATGTGCTCTTCTGGGTGAACTTCCATTAGGATATTTTTTTTCTTGAAAAAATGTCGATCGGACTTGCGTGTTCCATCTCTCGTGGAAAGACCCGTCAGTCTTTGCAACAGCACATGACTTCCGTCAGGCTTTTCGCGACTTGCAGCTCGGATAGCGACCACCTCTCCAAGCTTTCATTCCTCCATGAGCTACCACAAAGCTTGGTTGCATGTGCGGTTTCATTTCGCTCTCTGGGCAAAGGAACAGAGGGTAAAGTAGAGCGCATGAAGTTAGCCACTAGTGCGGCCTGCAAACAATTTTTAAAGCCTTAATTGTCACAAATCGCCACAATCGGAATATGTTCCGGAAAATAATTTCCGCCCAAAGTTCATAACTGGGTGCTGCTAAGCACGTCGTTGTAATGAAAGAACTTCATTGGCTTTTCAAAATAATAAAAACAAGTGTTCTTTTTTTTTTTGCTGCGCCATGAACCAACAGCGTTTGGAGAGCTGGGCGAGGAGCTTCCCAGCCGTTTCAAAACCAAACAAGAGAAAAATTTTCATTTCCCGCCGTGCCAAAATCCGGGACCCAGTCCAATAGGCGATAGCCAGTAAACCAGCCGGCCACGCGCGAACTGCGCCGCGCAAAAATTACGCCACCGGCTCGCAGGGCGGCGGAGGATTAAAGCCTCCAACAGGGGAGAGCATTCGCCACGCTCGCAGCGGTGCTTTGGTGCGCGGTCACGGACGGGTCGACGCGGCGCCGGCAGCAGCGCATGCGGCGACCGACCCGCAGCCCCGAGAGCCACCGCCTCGGACAGCGCAGCCAAGCACAGCGCGTGCAATCGCCAACGAGCGAGCGGCGGCGGACCGCTGCGCGCACAAAGCCGCGCGGACTCGACATAGCCATCCATCGCCAGCGCTGTGGGGGCGAGGAGGAGAGATAGGGCGCGCGGAGAGGGCGAGAACGGCCCGGCGTGCGCCCGCAGCGGCAGCCGGTCGGCAGCAGCAGGCTATCAATTTGCGGAAGCCGCGCGCGGGCGAGACAATGGCGCCCCCCCTCCCTTCGCCCCCCTTGCTCGCTCCGGCGCCCCTAGCGAGCCTGCCGCACAAAGAGAGGCCACCCGTGGGGATTGCGCCGCGGCCCGCCTTCTCTTCGCTTCACCCCCTCTTTTCTGCCACCATCGCCGGAGGCTCGCCTCGGCGTTTTGTGTTTGTTGTTTTCTGAGCGGCCTTCCCTTCCAGCGCTCGCGATTCCGCGCGCGCGCGCGCGCCCGGACCCGTCAACGCAGCGAGCGTCACTCGGCTGCGCGTGCACTGACGACTGTTGTCCGCGCTCGGCTGTTGTGTGCGTCGCCGGAGCCAGGATCGCGTGACGGCGAGGCCGGCGTGCGGGCGGGCGGGTCGCGCTGCCAGAGTGCGTGCGTGCGTCGTTGCGGGCGCCCATCGACGATCCCCCCCCCCCCCCCCCCCTTCACCCCCAGCAGCGGCTGCACGCTCTCTGGCGACCGTGTCGCAGTTCGAGCGCGCGCACACGTCCGCAGCGTCGAATGGTTGCCACTGCGGGCTGCGCAGATGTTGCGGGCTGTTGCCGGCCGCCTATGACTGCGGGCGGCCGTGTGGAGACCGGCGCAAAGAAATGCGAAAGATAAACGCGTTTCCAGCCACACGCGCGAGCTGCTGCCTCGAGCATTTGGGGTGGGCGGCTCTCCCTCGAACACCAGCGCTGCAAACAGCCAGGGTGACTGCACCCTGAACTCCCCTGCCCTTCCTTTCACCTCCGGCCCTCCCGTTTTGTAACGAACTGCACCGCCCGGGATGCGAGCGCGACTGTGTGCGTCGTAGTAGCTCCTGCCGCACTTTCGAAGTCGGGGCGGCTCTGCGGATTCCAGTTGCTGTCTCGTGATGGATGAGCCAGGTCGGCGCCCCGTCATCCGAAGGCAAACATGCGAGACGTCGCACGCCCACCGACTTAGGCGAATCACTCGCGTCGATCACTTGGGAATACCCAGCTTTAATCGCGTTCGCGGAGACCTAATCAGGGAGCGAAAAGCGCTTTTCTGGTATTTTGTATTCAAAGAAAATGAGAGCAGTACTACAGGAGCTTTTCTTTTCCTCCTGTCAGCGGCAACTTTCCTGCGACCGATCTCGGCAACCACATTTGGAGAATACCGTATGCACTCGTGTATTTGCAGAATGCTAAGTTGTGCGAGTTGGTAATTGTTCATACTGAATAAGCAGTGCAGAAAGCAAACGCACAAGAAAAACGGACTAAGGACGAGCGCTGACTCTCCACTAATGCTTTATTTGCAAAAGCTGTCGTTTATAAACGGAACATTCAATGATCTGCATGTGAGCGTACAGGGTTAAAAAACGTAAAAACACCACACAGGGATGCACGCGACGCTCAAAGGTTCTCAAGCGCGACCTCTTCGTCAGACAGACAGATTGACTGTTCACTAAGTCAGTTTTACTGCTCTTTCGCGATGTGAATAGCTTTTACCATTTCACGTGTAGACTGGTCCTTACTAGAGTCACTAAATAAAATAATAATTGGTTTTTGGGGAAAGGAAATGGCACAGTATCTGTCTCATATATAGTTGGACACCTGAACCGCGCCGTAAGGGAAGGGAGAAAGGAGGGAGTGAAAGAAGAAAGGAAGTGAGAGGTGCCGTTGTGGAGGCCTCCGAAATAATTTCGACCACCTGGGGATCTTTAACGTGCACTTACATCGCACAGCACACGGGCCCCTTAGCGTTTTTCCTCCATAAAGACGCAGCCGCCGCGGGCGGGTTCCAACCCGGGAACTCCGGATCAGTAGCCGAGCTCGCTAACCACTGAGCCACCGCGGCGGGACTAAATTAAACTGTCGACAATTCTGTCGACAACTATATACTTCACGTTCACTGCACAAAAAAGATTAACAGAGTAAAGCGCACGACAAAATGCGTCACGTACCCTATTCTGTTACTCCTTGTCTTTTTCTTTCGTGCCATGAACTTGAATTATAGATTACCAACTCACCAACACACACCTATGCCTCATTGAACTATATCCACTTTCACACACAGGTATGCTTACCTGTCTCATTAGGCTGAGTTTCGATCTCTGGTGTAGGAAGCTGCACTTCACAGCCATGCACATTGCCGGGAAATGTGGTAGAGGCAGCAAGCTCCTCGGTGATAGCCATTGTGTCTGAAGTGCCAAGAAAATCAGAAACCTTACACATCATCGAAGTCATGCATGATAAGATATATAGCAGTGTATCAGCTAAATGCCATACCATGCGCTTGGTCACTGTCTGGCCTCCTGGAAACCTTTCGCTTAGGCTGTTTCTGCCGGTTGTCACATGCTGGGATTGTTGGAACAGCATTCCACTTGAGCAGCTTTCGGCCGTCAGACCTGCCTGTTTCAAACTGGCTCTCTTCAAAGTGGGCGTAACAAACCATAGAAAACAACCAGCAAACAAGGAAAATTTTAGTGAATGCAAAACATTGTTTGAATGCTTTAAATTTGCTTCAACGCCTCCCTCTCAAGTTTGCTACAAGATTATTGAAATTCGTGAAGAGGTACAGCTATTCACCAGCATCACATTAGTGCTTCTGAGTTTATCCCACAGCGAAAGAAATCGCAAATGGGTCAAACTAAGTTAGTGACAGTTAAGGTACAAGAGCTATCGGAGTGCGCAAGTTTTCGAACTATATTTGGTAAGGCATCTTAAAACACGCTAGCGCCTAAACGCTCAGTTACATCGTATAGGCTGTGAAAATGCTTTGGAACTCTTTTAGTGGATTCGTTACTCAGTGTGCAAAGAATGCACTCAGTTTACCTGCTATTGGTGTAAAGTTTCATGTCATATTCAAGGATGCAAAACCTTGTAGCAACATGGATTCGCCAAATGGAACGCGGAAATTTACATAACGTGAACAAGCCAATCACTGTAACCGAACAGGCACCAAAAGAATAGGAGGAAGGGGTTTGTGAGCGGCCATCGCAGTGAAAAGCACGCACCTGAACAACGAGGTGCACGCCGAAAATATTATTTAAAAAAAAAACCTAAGAAGCGACAACAATTCTTTGGCTCTTCGGCGAACGCTAAATTGCCGACATGAAATCCGTCAAGCAATTTCAAATTCCCATAAACAAGGGGGCAAAGGTCCACACTGAATGCACCAGCGTTAATCCGAGTTCCTTGCGAGTTTAGACGTCCGCACAGCGGCATGCAAACGCGGAGACAAACTTAAACAGCGTGCGGTAATGAAATTTTAAACAAACCGATTATTTAAATCACAGATGCACTACAAACAGCCTCACCTTACAAATCCAGGAGTACGGAGTGGGCCCGAAATCATCGCGGCTCACGAGTTGCAGCCGTGCGCTTAGTCGAGCACCGTCCTTTTTCCACAACGGAAAGCGCATGAAGCGTTTTTCCTCATTTTGCGAGTTGAAACAGCCAACAACGCAGCAAAACGGCATGCTCTTGTGCGGCTGAAATGCTGCGAAGCGCGGGATCTCTGGTCGTCAATGCGTCGGCCACTGACACAACTCTCAGCGTCGCAGCACTAGGACTACCACAGTTGGCCGACTGAAAACGCATAGGCCACAAAATGGCAGCCCCCATGAACCGTCGCAGTGTAAACAAATATCACGCAATGCAAACTGACCAATGATCGTGGCGGCGGCACACAACAATAGGAGAAAAGAACGCCGGTACTCTAATTTTTTATTTAGTGACTCTAGTCCTTACCTACCTCGTCTGTGTGCGCAGGAATTGTGCATCCTCAGAAAGTGTTCGCCTCACCTGTCAATCAAATGACGTCATCAGCGCCGTGAATAACAAAACCGACAAAACCGGGGTCTAAGCCGGGAATCGAACCAGGGCCTTTTACGTTAGAGACGGAGACGCTTCCACTCCGCCACGACGGCTCCTTACGGCAACAGCAACGCTTTCTCCTTGAGCCACGTAAGATGTTTCGAGGTACGGTGTAATGAATGGCCTGTTAAGTCGGCGGAAGAGCTGAAAAGTACGACATATGGTGACAGGAAGAACACCAGTGCATTTCCACGGAAGCCAGCGGATCGCAACCAAGGCCTGGAAAACAACACGCCTCAACGGCTGCCGCGCTTTGGAATGTGTGGACGGGACGCCAGTTTGCGTCGTTTCCCGAACCCGTAAGCGGCGGACGCTACCGCGGGTGACCCAACGGACCCCGGTGCGGCGGGGAAAGAGTGATGGACAGCATCGCCGGCTTCGCTTGGAGGTCGGTTTACTGTTACGTCCTTTCAGCGGAGCCGACACGCCGCAGAGGAGGCGCACTCAAGAACGGCGGTGAAACGGACCGACATGCCAGGAAGACCGTGGTTGCCTGCGGACTGCTGGTTGTGTTTGTTTTACGCGGTGATATACGTGCTCGCATCTGGGAGGCGGGTCTCCGTGGCGCCGAGTGGATATGTGCTCGTTGATTGGTCCGCGCCAATTCCCTTACTAGGGACCTGGGGAAATAGAGAGGGGTTAAAAAAAGCCATGGTTCAGGACCAGAGGGCATTCTTCTGAATCTCGCTAAGATTGCAACATGTAAGACGAAAATAAATTCGTTCTGTTACGAGAGCTCCTCTTCTCCGTGGTCTTTCAACGCCGAGCCGGTCTTCACTACCTTCGGCTCCGGCCCTACATCCGGAGTCGCGACAACGGGCTGCGGACTAGGTGAAGGTTAGGAATTGGGTCTTTATTTGGAGATTTTGACACGAAAGAAGAGGGCCCCAGGCCCTTGGAAGATACAGCCTGGCTCCCCGAGCAGCTGCTCTCTTCCGCTGCCGGAGGAAGACTCCCTTTGTCCGTTGACGGTCGCGTTTTCCAACGGCGTGGTCACGTGACCAAGCTGCGGGTTCCTGGAAGGAAGCGTCCTTGGTGGCCGAATCCAGACCAACCCGAGTTCCGACGCGAGAGGAGTGGGTGACAGCCGCGCTTCGCGACCCTGATAAACATGTCAAGTCCGAGAAGGGCGCGTCTTCGGCCGAACATGAGCCCCGCGTTTGCGACGAGGCCGACACCCAGCGGCGCCGAGGGTAGGCCGCAGCGTTCGCGGCAAAAACAGTTTCCGGAGACACTGCATTGCCAGCAGTGTCTTGCAACGCAACAAAGGTGACATGCTCCCTAATTTTTTTCTTTTCCTTACATCGCGCCCTTGACCATGGGTCACCAGATAAGACAAGCCTTTGGCGTTCTCTAAATTATGCTCTTTCAAACGCTTGTTCAAGCATCTCCCAGTCTCGCCGATGTACCGGGCTCCGCAGCGGAGGGGAATTGCTGTACGCGACTCGTGTGCTGCTGTGACGTTCCCGCCTTTCGGGGGTCAGTCACAAAGCAACCTAATTCGTTGCTATCGGCGGGTCCTGCTGAAGCGAGGAGAATTGAGCCAACAAGGCTGTAACCCGGCAAAACAATTTATTTCTCTGCCTGGAGGCGAAACAGGGGCTCCGCTCACCGCTGGCTTTTAGGAGAAATGGTTGTCCGTCCGGCAGGCCGGGCTTCACTCCGCTCATCTTGCGTCGGTGGGCCGCGGCTGCCTCGGCTCTCCCGTGGTCTGCCTCTCTTCCCGGCGGCCGGCTGTCGTCTCCCTGTGTCCGTTGTCTTCCGCGGTCTGCCTCTCTTCCCGGCGTCTCGGCTGGCGCTGCTGTGACGGGTCGGTGCATAGGACTCTTGGGCGTTTCGGCTGGCGGTCAGTTTTCTCCGGTCGCTGAGGTCCGGCTTCGTTGACTGTAGACCAGCGCGATCTTGCATCCGTTCGCCTCGCCCGTCTCTGCTCGAATCCTCTTCTTTGTCTCTGCTGTCACCCGCCGCGTCTCCCCGAAGATCCCCTTTCTATCTATCTCTCTCTCTCAGTAACCCTCGCCCAACGTCTTTTCGCGGTCGCTGCTGATGCAGCCGACCAAGGGCACCCGCCAAACTTTCTAGGAACCCGCGGCCCTTACGACGGGAAGGCCGATGGCCTCGTCGGGGATGGGTCGAAGGGGATCAGGTGTCCCTCGGAGGGCAACGCTTCTCCGCAGTCAGTCCGTCTGGTGCCAGCCGCCGACCTCCTCCGCGCCGCCACCTCGAGCCGTTGCGCAGTCTGTCGTGTCCGCTGATAGTAAGGCCGCCTGTCGGCCTGCACACACAAACGAGCCCGTCTGCGCGCGCCGGTGGAGGGGGAAGACTGTGGTTGCGTTGGGCACCGCGCGCAGCCTCTCCTCTTTAGCCGTCTGGCTGTCTTTGCACGTCTGTCTTCTGCGCATCGCCCGCCGCATTCCACACCACCGTCTTCGCCGACATGTCTGGGTCGATAAATTTGAAGGCAGGGAAAATGTCTTGGGCACTGGGTTAGTTCTTTTCAGCAATGCCTGGGCCTCCCGTACGCAGCCCTTCACACTACAGGCAACAAACTTATTGCTGCAATCGATGCCTCAACCTTTCCTTGCCTTGGTACTTTTTTCTTTTTTATAGCTGCGCAAATATGCTAGAGCCAGATCGGGGCTGAAAGAATTACGCCTCTTGCTTGCGCTGTACGTTGGTCAGCCTGTGGAAGACCCGGTACAAGTATAACAGAACTGCATCATTTTTTTTCGCGTGTGTGGCAGCCCATAATTTAGGAAATAAAGTCGCATGTGCAATTTTTCCTTCTGCGGCCCGTTCCGCGTGGAGCTGCTGGAAGGTCGCATACTCTACCTAGAAGCGATATCACAGGAAGGCTTCGACATCCGGCCGGACGTCTTATCATTCAGATTTTCACCGCATTATCTTTATGAAGAGTACGCTGGGCCAGCACTGATTTGTGGCAAAAAGTGTTTAGTCGCATGAATGGCGCCGCGTGATCTGTCTCACACAATAGACATAAAAATTGAAGGAGAAAAATGTCATTTGCGTACGAGCGTCACGCCACGACAAAATCTCAGAAAAAAAAAAGCGCGATCTTTGTAAGGGCGGATACGGTATTTCTGTACGGAAGAGAGTTATTGAAAAAGCCGGGAGGCCTGCCAAGGAAAGATGGAAGTTGGAGCATTCACGACGAAACGGTGGCTAGTCTCAACGATTGGACGCACAGTCTTTGTCAAAAATACACAGCCCTATCTATCAGTGTTCGTTTCCTAGTCGTATAGCGGGGCTCTTAAGCAGATTTGACAGTCCTAAGCTTGGGAGGGTTGAGGACTTAAGTTGCTCCCGCCTTCGTGAGTTTGGGGTACCTGTGTATGCAAGAGGGGCCGCGCTGCAGGACTCAGAAGCAAGACCCTTGGGCTGTATACTTTTGACACATACTCTACGTAGGACCAGAAACAAGGCGTTGATGGACGATTAAGGGTCGTTCTCATGTGTGGTGCGCACACAGGCAAGAGCTCATGCTGATACTTGATAATAATAATAATAATTGGTTTTGGGGGAAAGGAAATGGCGCAGTATCTGTCTCATATATCGGCGGACACCTGAGCCGCGGCGTAAGGGAAATAAAAAAGGAGGGAGTAAAAGAAGAAAGGAAGAAAGAGGTGCCGTAGTGGAGAGCTCCGGATTAATTTCGACCACCTGGGATCTTTAACGTGCACTGGCATCGCACAGCACACGAGCGCCTTAGCGTTTTGCCTCCATAAAAACGCAGCCGCCACGGTCGGGTTCGAACCCGGCAACTCCGGATCAGTAGCCGAGTGCCCTAACCACTGAGCCACCGCGGCGGGTTTATACTTGATCTCACAAGTCATCTGCAGCACTGTACGTGAAATTTAGAGATCTCTCATCCGATCAGAGCCAAGGAAAAAAGACGACAGTCTCTCTCACGCATTTGAGGAGTGCTGTGACTATTCTTTAAAATAATTTCTGCAGTAATTGAGAAGGTAGTTCAGGATGGTGCTTTGAAAGTACAGCGATCGTTTCATTCACTGGTTAAATTAGCAGGGAAAGCCCCACGAACACAGCACTGCGGAGGCCTGCTAAAGGCGAAGTGGTGCGCCGCCATTTGTAAACATGGCGTCCGCCGAGCCAGCCGAGTCTCCACTGCGCAGCAACTGGACAGGCTGAGGGGAGCGGATAAACACGTTTTCTAGCACACGCCGTTCTTATTGGCTTAGATCGCCGTAGGCTTCACAGCGCTGCAAACGATTGTGAGGTCTAGTTGTGGCGCTCCAAGCGTCCCAAGTAGAGGAATATTTACAATTATAAGTGACATGCGGCAAGGTCTTCATGCCGCAGGGTACCAAAGGCCCCGATCTGGTTGACAGAAGGAGCCGGAGTAGGGAACTGAGGATAAGTAGACATACACAGCCTTTGTAGTGGAAATACAATTGTCTTTAAGAGCAATTAAAATAAGTGCGCAACAAATAGAAGCAAAAAATCAAATCCATGTGACCCCAACGCTGAAAGAGAATCTGACCGCACTGTTTGTCGACCCGTTCTCGCGGCACCATGTGCTGGGGCGTCACATGCCCCGCCGCCGCCGGAAACTGATCGCACGTGTACCGGCCAGACAGTGCGACGACCGCGCCCGCACTGCGGCGCCGCCGCACGCAGGTTTCGAAAGCGACCTACGAGTGCACTCGCTCTCGCCGGTGCCAGCCTCGTTTCTCGCCTTTATTTTTTTTTCTGTCTGTGCGTTCTTTTGCGTCCCCTTTCTCGGGAAACCTTTCGATGCTGGCGTCACGCAGAGCGGCGTTCTCTGCCCAAAGCATGCGCCGCGCAGCTGGCCGAATGTCACGGCGATGGAAACGATACGAAAGGCGCTGATGCGTTCGCCATCGACGCCGTGCAGGGAACCAAGCGGACTGCGTGGGATGGAAGTCCTACAAGTCGAGCAGCTAGCGTTGTGCCCTGCCAGGGGGCGAGCGCAATGCCGTCAGCGCGTATAAAGACCGACTTGGCAGTGCTTAGTTGTGGTAACTTTCCTAGTATTCTTTCTTTATTTATTTATTTTTAATGAAATGCTGCCGGCTGCTCTTTGGGAGGCAAGGCAGAAGTGTCTACTATCACAGTCAACGGCTGCCGGAATTCGGCTCGCGATCAACTGGCTCAAACATCTTAAAAAGCGATAGTTTGGGTTTGTTGGCATAGCATATTAGAAGAAGACATAGCGCAGCACAGCTGTTTTCTTCCGGTGGTTTCTTGAAATAAGCCTTCTGTTGTCAGTTTGCGCTCGTCCTGTGCGCTCCTTTTCTCTGTCCTATAGTACTGCGTTATGTCTTCTAATATAGTCACAGTCACACTCGATGACTGTGGTTTGCCACCAGCGCGACAAACGCGCAGACACGCGAGCTTGCGCGATGTCAGGGTTTGTGTTCGCCAAAGCGTTTTAGATCTGTGCGCCTTTGCTATTTGATAGTAATTTGGAAACCGTCTGGTCATGGGAATGTCGTACGATAATATGTATTTAATCCGGCTGAATCTTGCGAAGCATTTAATTAAACTTGAGATCGGCGAAGACATGACAGCCTCTGCCAATGCTTTATTCTTTTTGTGACGTCACAAATGGGTGCGGCAGTAGACTGGAAACGAATGCTGTTCTTTTTTTTACTTGTCCTCAACATTTCAAAGAGGATACGAAAGCGGTCTGTGTTCCGTGGAGCCCGCGTCTCGGGGCGTAGTGTTCATATGGCTCGGAGGAGCCCCGCAAGCGGAAGCTGTTGGGCGCGCGGCAGTCCTTTGAGCTAGTTGAGACCCAGAGGATGGAGATGGGTGCATGGAGAACGAGACAGAAAGCAAGAAGCCTGAGAAGCGTAGGGGACCGATGCACAATTCCGCGATTGGTGGAGACGTTCTAGGCAGAAAAAGAAATCCCAATAGGCGACCTTGGAAACGATCGCACTCGAGTACGGAATTGCGCCAAGAGAGAAAAGGGAAAAAAAAACGGTTCCTGCCAAATCGTCGGCACCCGCGGCTGAGACAGTTGCTATGCGGCCAATATGAACGTGGGACGACGCTCTAGCTGGCGCTCGTCCCGGAAGCAATGGCCTGATGAGCGACCACAGCTCAGTTGTCAGCCAGGAGCACTTGTGGCAACTAACCATGGAGCACAAGACTCCCGGAGATCCACCTGCGGGATTCAATCTCCATCTCCCAGCAAAGAAACTGTACGACGCGTCCAGTTAGCCAGTCGCCGCAGTGTTATCCCATCTTGACAGTACATAGATCGGCATTATTTTAATCAAACTCGAACTTTTTAATGTAAATGCTAAGTCTCTCCCTCTCCGAATCTCAGTACGATCCCATGTCGAAGATAGTTTTGAGACATTAGGAGGCGGCCGTCGCGCAAGCTTCCCACCCTACTAGAGCCGCTTCAGATGTTCTTAGCCGGCATCTAGCGCGTACTTCTAAAGCAGAAGCAAACGCGCTCGCGCTCAAACTACCTTTCTTCTAGCTCCAAACCTGCAACGCAAACAAACAGCTGCTTTCAGGGAGAGGGGTAAAAAAAAAAACAGCACACCCATCCCCGCAGCAATTCACGTCGTCAGTTTGGAAAACTCCGCGGCTGCACCGCGCCGCCGACATTCAGAGCATTCCATCCATGCTGTTACGTTTCGAAATATCCCGAGCCTCGGGACAGTGGGTTTCGGACGGACATCCGCTGGTCTGGCCAAACTGCTCCAAGCTGCTTCCTCGGGTTCCCGGCGCGCGTATGTTTTCAATTGTGTGCATCGGGAGAGCGGCGCCGAGAGGGTTGTGCGCTAAGTGGCAAAGCCCATTACAACCAGTTGCCGGAGGCGGCGAGAGTGTCTGAATGTCCTGTTGGGTGGCCCGTGCCCGGCCGCGGGCGCGGCTGCTGTTGTTTACAGCGAGCCCCACCACCTGTGTACCAGCCGTTCTGAAGACGCCTTCTCTTCCATTGTGCGGAACTCTGTTCGCAAGTGCTGCTTCGACTTGTGCCTTGTTTTCGCTCCTTCCACCTGGGTCGCCTTTCGTGTTTGTCATCGCTGCTGCAGGAAGTGGCGAGGGTGTGTCGGGGACGTCTCGGTGGGTGGTTCCCGAAGAAAGTGCACGTGACCCAAAAGGGTAGTGATTGGACGCTTTTGATTAAACCAAGTTCCCCAACTATTCAAGGCCATTTGTGGTACAGTGCGATGCCCGAGTGCCTGCTGCCCGACTTCTGACGATCGGCTCTTCGCTACCCGTTGGGTCCGCTAACGGAGCAGACACAACGCAACAACTGGTTGGCAGCGTCGGGATCGACTCCGCTGGGATCACGGTTGCACAGTTCGGTGAGTGCTGGGATTTTCTTCACTGAGGTTTCACCAGGCTTTGTACTTAGTTAGCTTACAAAGGTTTTGTATATTGTGGCTATCTTTGACATGTTGTTTCAAAGTAAGTTGAAATATTTCCTGGTAAAGTGAAAATCTTGCAGCTCTAGAGGCAGCCATGGATCTGAAAGCATTAAAAAAGCCGCTTTTGCTGGAGTTGGCCAAAAATTTGGGTTTGGATGTCCGGGACCAAACAAGAAAGCCAGCCATCATCGCGGCTATCGAGGCACTTCAGGCAGACGACGATGAGCTCTCAGAATGTCTGGAGCTAATTGCGGAAAGAGAGAAATCAGAGCGGGAAGCAGAACAGAGAAATGATAAACGCTTAGAGAAAACGCTTGAGCTTAAGCGTCTTGAACTGGAGGTGCTAAAGGCTCGAAACGAAAGCGGTGAGAGCATAGCACCTAGCGTAGGAGAGCCCAAGTCGGTCAGAATGAAAGACCTCATGCAACCTTATAGGAAAGGAGAGGACATAGGTCTGTTTCTGGTAAACTTCGAGCGCACGTGCGAGAAGGCAGGGTTTACCAGGGCAACGTGGCCACAGTGCTTGCTGACTCTATTGTCAGGTGAGGCTGCCAATGTGATTGCCCGCTTGTGTAAGGAAGATTCAGACAACTACGACAAAGTGAAGTCTAGTCTGCTGAAAAAGTACAGAATGTCAGCTGAGGCATTCCGTCAAAAATTTCGCAACGCCGAGAAGCAGAGGGATGAGTCATACCCAGACTTCGCGTACAAGCTGATGGCTAACCTGGGAGAATGGCTAAAAGAAGCTAAGGCGTATGACGAAAGCGAGAAAATGATGCAATGCTTCGGCCTCGAGCAGTTCTACCGTCGGTTGCCTGAAGACATAAGGCACTGGGTGCAAGACAGGCAAGACGTTACGACTGTCTCGAAGGCAGCTGACCTGGCAGAAGAGTTCGTCTCACGCCGTGCACTCGACAGAAGGGAAAGCCCCAAGAACGAATACCAGAACAGGAAAGCATCTGGAGAGAGGGGGCAACTTTTCATAGTGAAGGAGCAGGCACGGAGTGTAGAATCTTCAGAAAAGGGCGCGGGGATAAAAGAGGAAGCACCTGAAGCAGAAGAGCGCCAAAAGAAAGCATTTGAAAAGAGACGGGCGCCGGTGTGCTATAACTGCCAAAAGCCGGGACATATGGCGGCGGTGTGCAAAAACCCAAAAATTGTTTGCTTGTCAGTGGACAGCAACGAGGAAAATTTGAAGCTTCTAGAGCCCTACATCCGAGATCTTGTAGTGAATGGAAAGCCGTGTCGCGTGCTGCGAGATTCGGCAGCTACAATGGACGTAGTCCACCCATCGTATGTAGAGCCAGGGCAATTCACCGGGGAGTGTGCCTGGATTAAACAGGCGGTGGAAGCCAATAGCGTGTGCCTTCCTATTGCTAACATAAGCATTGAAGGCCCCTTTGGAGTACTTCGTACGGAGGCTGCCGTGTCAGCCAGCCTGCCGATGCAGTACCCCTATCTGTTTTCAAACAGATCAGATCAACTGCTGCGGCAGAAGGACCTCGTGTTCGGGGAGGGGACTGTCTACGCGCTAACTCGCTCGAAAGAACGAAAAATTGCCGCTGAGGCCATGCCGCTGGAAGCGTCAAGTAGCGTTGGTACAATGGAAAGTGAGCCTCCTGACGCGTCAGGAGAGGTCCCCGCAACGGCGACTGAAGAAGTAAACATTCTGGGCAGGCCTGAAAGTAGCAAAAATTGTATGGAGCTTAAAGAGGCCTGTGGTGAGCTTCTGATAACACCGGCATTTGATAGCCTGCAAAGATTGCTAGGGGTTGACCGATCGTCCTTGATAGCTGAACAAAGGGCAGACTCCACACTGCAGAGTCTTAGGTGCCGGGAGGAAGAAGGTGTTGCAAAGAAAAATGTTCTATTTCAAGAAAGGTCCGGGGTACTCTATCGTAGGTATCACGTGGTTGCAGAGTATGTCCCCTAAAAACGGCCGACTGCTCCGCTGGAGCCTCGCACTGCAGCAATACTCTTTTGACGTTCGGTACAAAAGAGGTAAATTGAACGGCAATGCCGATGGCTTAAGTCGCTGCTTTTAGTTTAACTGATAGTCTCGGAGATTCTGGCTTGTGTGCATTTTTTTTTCCTGACTTATGCGTACTATCCCTTTTTTTTTTATCGGGCATCTTCAACTTTTGTTTGTATGTTTGAAGAATGCTCAGGTTGCTTCAATTGCTGCCGTAATTTTGCAAGGATTAAAACCGTTTTGGTTGAAAAGAAGCCTGGTAAATTTCAGGGAGAGAGTCATGGCACTTGCTTGCTTTGCATTTGTGGTTTCTGTGTTGTTTAACTGATGCTGCCTTCCTAGGAAGTAAACTGGCCTGCAGAGAACAAGAAGCCGTCATTTTGAGAAAAAAAAAGGGGCAGCTGCAGAGACTTCCTGAAGAAACAGAGTACCAGCATCAGTGAAGCACATGGTGAACACCATCCGCCCCAGTTATCCCTCTGAACAATGATTGTCGACCTTTGTCCATCGGGATCTCGGACGCCGCCGGAGAAGCTGTTACGTTTCGAAATATCCCGAGCCTCGGGACAGTGGGTTTCGGACGGACATCCGCTGGTCTGGCCAAACTGCTCCAAGCTGCTTCCTCGGGTTCCCGGCGCGCGTATGTTTTCAATTGTGTGCATCGGGAGAGCGGCGCCGAGAGGGTTGTGCGCTAAGTGGCAAAGCCCATTACAACCAGTTGCCGGAGGCGGCGAGAGTGTCTGAATGTCCTGTTGGGTGGCCCGTGCCCGGCCGCGGGCGCGGCTGCTGTTGTTTACAGCGAGCCCCACCACCTGTGTACCAGCCGTTCTGAAGACGCCTTCTCTTCCATTGTGCGGAACTCTGTTCGCAAGTGCTGCTTCGACTTGTGCCTTGTTTTCGCTCCTTCCACCTGGGTCGCCTTTCGTGTTTGTCATCGCTGCTGCAGGAAGTGGCGAGGGTGTGTCGGGGACGTCTCGGTGGGTGGTTCCCGAAGAAAGTGCACGTGACCCAAAAGGGTAGTGATTGGACGCTTTTGATTAAACCAAGTTCCCCAACTAGGGACCTGGGGACACGGGACCCTTTAAAACGAGCCGTAGTGCTCATTGTGGGACGAAATCACTTCGATCACCATGTAAATAAATCTCTGTTAGTTTTCTCTATTGCTCGACTCGTCTCTGCATCGTCGTCAAACGCGATGCCCGAGTGCCTGCTGCCCGACTTCTGACGATCGGCTCTTCGCTACCCGTTGGGTCCGCTAACGGAGCAGACACAACGCAACAATGCGCGCAGGGCAGCAGCGTCGCGTTACGCGCGCGCCGCCGCCTTGTTCTGCTACGGCCTTTGGGCCGCACCGCCCCCGCAACTCGAGCCGCCGGTCTTCCTTCAGCCAGCGACGCACGAGCGAAGCACCGCCGCCAGCGGTCGTATCCCGTTTCCCCAGCGCATCCCTCCTTCCCTCCCTCTCTTCAGTCCCGCTCCGTGCGCTGCAGTGAAGCCCAGCTGCGGCAGCGCTAAGCGAGCGCCGAAAGCGGGGCTGGGGGCAGAGCGTGCACTCAGGCGGCGGCGGCAGCGCCGTAGTAGCAACGGGAAGAGGTTCTTTTCAACAGACGCTGTTCGCCGCAACGCGCGCGCGCTAGGCAAACTGCCGCCGCTCGCAGGATGCAGGTTGCGACGGCAGCGGGGACACATCGAGGCTAACGGCGGAGCCGCTTCCCAGACGCCGCAGCAACCTCCCTCCGCCATTTGCTTCCAAACTCCCTCCCACCTCGACGCCGTTCCATCGCATCTTCCCCGCCCCCTTGGCCGCACATGCGGCCGCGCGCCGAGTGAAGCGTCCGCTTTCAGCCGGGGCAATTTCTCAGCCAGGCTTTTACCGCTTTTACGCGGCTTTACGCGCGTATCCTTCGCCAAAGGGCCGGGCTGCCGTTTTCCACTGCGCGGAGCCATTCCGGAGGTTCCGCGCGTCGGCATCACTGTGCGTGTATGTGCTGGTTGAGAGTGTCGAGGGGGGGGGGGGGGGGGGGGAGCGGAAGTGACGCAAGAAATTTTCCTGGCATTCGCCCTCACTTTTCTCGCGAACGAACTTTCTGAGGGTTCGCCTATTCGGTTGACGTCGTGTCTGCAAGAGAATATGGCTCGGAATAGATGCATGCACACTTACGGGACAAGGAATGGACGTGCGTGATGTCTACCGCATTTGTTTCATTCGCTTAGAGAGGCTGAGCACACGTTCACGCGTGAATGTGTATTAGAAATAGCTGATGCTATGAATACGCGTGCTGCGCGGCATATCGCTCTATGTAAGCAGTTTTGCTCGCAGTCGTTCTGTCAGCCTCGTCCTCAGATCCTGCGCGATCTTTTCAGTGGAAGAACCTTCACTCTGCTTATCGATTCATTCCGCCATCGCTTCCTAACTGTATGCATGCCTTGCCATATCATAGCCAATCTTCTTCAGAATCTCCGAACAAAACTCAAGAAACGATCGATAGGTCGTGAGCTATATATTTATGAACGATGGCTGTAGGGGCAAGACGCCAGCTGACCTATGATTCTTGATTGACAAGTGATAAGGTGTAAAACACGAATATATCGCAACTGTCAGCAATTCTGATTTAGT
Organism: Amblyomma americanum; assembly: GCF_052857255.1. Taxonomy (NCBI): domain Eukaryota; kingdom Metazoa; phylum Arthropoda; class Arachnida; order Ixodida; family Ixodidae; genus Amblyomma; species Amblyomma americanum. The sequence goes on from NC_135499.1 coordinate 115,274,027, forward strand.
ACAAAGGACAACTTTCTTCTGTCGCTGCGACTGGCACCCACAGAATACGTGCGTGATCGCATTAAAGAATAAAAATAAACACTAAACGAAAACTTGAGGTGAAGCCTAGACACGGGAAGCTTTAGAGCAGGCTTAATCCCAACTCAGGACTAAATCGGTACGTGCACAGAAGAAAAACAAAAAAAAAATGTTGAAAATTTTTGGAGACGGGTATTTATCGCTTGCTTGGGTCCTTGTATGTACATGCGCTTCGACAAATAAGCATGAAGAGGACAGACGGTATTCATTAGAAAAAAAAATGAATATTGCGGCATTCCGCTCGAGCTCGTGCGCCGCATTGAGACAAGCTGAAATTCATGCGTTGCTGCTGCCGTGCAATGAGCAGCACATCAAAGAGTTGCGCCGCGAGCAGACGCGCACGCGGCAGTTCTTTGGCAGCTAGCTGCTCTGCCTGCGAACCCGCCGTACGTGAGTGAGTGAAAAAACCTTTATTGTCCAACAGAATGAGACCACCTCATCCAGACCTCCCCTGTCCCATACCTTCAGTTGAGGGAGGAGGATCAGGAGAGATCCGGCCGCATGGGGTAGTCGCGTCAGATGCTGGCCAGGATCTCTTGTATCCCGGCGGCCTCTTCAGCCAGTCGGACGGCGGCCGCCGTATGTACACTTGGCGCGCGGTTGGTTTGCGTGTATATCCATCAGTGAGAGCGGCTTCCTTGAGGCTGCCTGCGGGCCTTTTTTCGTTACTGAGGAGTGAGCCATGCAGTGAGAGCCCAGCAAGTAAGATTCCAATTCTCCGCCATCGCCTAGGACATTAATAATCCTGCCGATTTTTAAGCCTTTCCTCAATGAATCCTCTGGCTTTCTATGACGTCGAATGCTCTGGGCAACTGCATGCGCTTCGGCGATGAGTGCGTAGTTATCGCATGTATCGTAGGTACTGTTTTTGTGCGTTACATTGGCTGAGATTTGATTTCACGAATTCGGGCACCATTTCGCGGGTGTATCACGTTCTGACAAAGTGAAATATGAAGACTCAAACTTTACTTATATTTTGCTCCGGTTTTCTCCACAGCGTAGCAAAGAGCAGCGAACGTGCTCGTCGCGCCCTAGCAGGAAGAAAGGGTAGCGCAAGCGCTGCTAAAAAAAAATTTCTTCAACGCAGCAATTCACATACAGCCAGACTTTGGCTCCCCAGCGTGAGGCCAAATAATATGATCGCCACGCAGATGCCTTAGCAAGAACACGGCTTATGGCATTTCGGTCTTTCTCCCGTTGCCTTGGGTACACTGAGCACTTGAGTAGGCTCCCTAACGCGGAACGCGCAATCCATTCATCCTATGAATTGAGGTGTCTTTTCGAAATTTCCTTCTTTGAAAATCTGCTGTCAGCAACCAGGCAACGATTGTAAAATTTCTGGATGCCTGAACGAGGTCCAAACCGAAGGCTGGAGATAACTACGGAACGACTCCCGAAGGTAGCAGTTGCGGATTAGCTTTAGCGTGAACTTCGCTCGCGGATTAGCGGTGTCCTTGGGTGCCAAGATGGCGCGTCGGGTCTGGCCCGGCCAGGCCTGGAAACGACAGAGGGGATGCGCTCTCGGGGGGACGGGGTTCGATGTGTGGGTCGTTTCGGCAACAAATCAAGCGGCAAGCTTTGGACCCCCTTCCCAGCCTCACCGGTGGGGCAGAGGTCACCGACATGGCGGGTTTTCGGGAAAACGGAAGGGCCGAGACGGCGGCGGCTTATCGCGGTAGACAGAGGGGCCTCTACCGGGAAGTACGCAGCGAAACGACTCTTTCAATTTGCCTTAATAACCTTGGCGTTGAGACGGCCAGGTGCGATGGTGGGGCCTAGGCGACACGGGTCGCAATGGAGAGCTGGGCACGGCAGAGTGAGCTCGGCAGTGGCAAAAAGCCAGATCCATGTTTCATTTTTGTCTTACTTTGCAGTAAATATTCTAAGTTCTGTGTATAAACTTCAGTTAGCCTCTTTATTTTCTGATAAAGTGTCGCTATCCATAATTCGTCGTCCTTCATCACCGTCTCGGACGGGGCGCACGGGTGCAAGCTGCTACGTCTTCGAATCTTCAGGAAGAACCAGAAACGGAAAATTCACTGGCGCAGTCGACAGTATTTTGTGGTACCACAGGAAGAAAACGGGAAGTAGGGGAGAGAGGACGCTCCTGCAACGTAGACGCAGAAGGGAAGCGACAGTCCAGGAGATGAGTAACCAAGACGCATCCCCTCACAGCGAACTCGCAGGACGATTCCGATACTCTGCAAGGCGTTTTTACAGCGGAGCTTGCATGGGTGAAATGCAATCGCTACACGAGGTAGTGACTATGTTTTGTGGCGTCACCATCTTTTAAGTTCTTAATGTTCGTTGTGACGCCAGTCCCAATGTTCTTGTTCTCTCGGATAACGACGTTCCAATCGCCAGAGAGTACCATGGGGTAATAGCTGTCAATGGCGTCCTATATACCCTTGAAATGACGTGATCTGTTCAGAAAGCCATTCGGGGGTGTGGAACTTGATGTCGGTGATGACGTGATCTTTCCGATAATCAATCAGCAGCGCCGGGGAAGTCAAGCGAGTAATGACGTCGTGATTTTGCGAACCAATCAGCATTCCTGAGTCCGCTGATCGGTCGGGTTTACTTCCTCTGCGAGTGGTCACGTGAAGTGTTACGCCAACGACGCCGCTCCCGCTTGGAGTGAGTCGCTAACAGCTGCGTTGTAAAAGCCGACGAGAGTGCATAGCTATTATAGTCCGATCTTGTTCGCTGCTACAAGGATACGTACCCCAGTATGAGTGTACTCAGCATAATCTATCCGACTACCTATGTGTTGTGCTGGAGTAGGCTTGCTGGTGTTGTGCTCGCTGAACAGGCACGTAGATCAGTACGCCGTGCTCGATATATACGCGTTCCACGTTCCAGTGCTGACAGGTGCGAAGCCAGGAGCAAAGGATATTTCCCAGCATTCTATACCTGATCTAAGCACTGACCCAGTGACTGATTCCTGTTGCGAAATCGACCCCCAAAAGGCTGCCTTCGTTTGTCGCAATGCACACGGAATGCGCCTCGCTTCGGTAAGGAACTCGCACGACACCCAGGGCGGCCACTCTCAAAGCCGGGCGCGCCGCGGCACCATGCACCGGATCGGCTCGTTGCATAAGCAAAAAAAAAGAGGGGTGGGGGAGGCTTCCTTTTCCCTCCGCTTCGCGCTTATTTCGAGAGCGCAGGCCCCGTCTGCCGGCGGTGACAAGTCTTCCTTCGGCTTCCTTCGGTGACAGCGCTGTCGGTGCGCCCAGAAAGGGGACCACGAAGAAGACGACGCGGTCCCTGGGCGACCGCTGTCCGACGCAGGCGGCGAGATTTGCGAGCGGCGCTGCCACGCGCGAAGAAAAGAGCCGCCGCTCGACTCCGTGCGGAGGGGGCAGCCAACGACCGGGGCACGCCGACACCTGATCGCCCCCCGGAGCGTGTCTGGGCTGCCTGCAGGCTGCCGCTTCCGATGGCCGCCGACGCTACTTCTGCTGTTTTTGCTCCTGCTGCGTGGCTTCTCGGGTTCCCTGATGATAGCCCCGCGGTCGCGCTCTGGCTTCGCTGCTCGCATTGACCGCGCGATGCTTTCATTCCGGCGTACGATGCTCCGTCCTTCAATTCGGCGTCTGCGCGGCGGTGCGACCCTGGCAGAACAGCGCTGCAGCGACTCTGCCAGCCATCGAGAGTTGGAGCACGAATAACGAAAATCTGGCGGCCGTTTCATGGGCGACGCTCCGGGATGAAGATGGAAAACTGTTTGATTGAGGTCCCAATGCACAGGATGCCAGGCGCTGATGTCAGGGGCCTACGCTTTTATGGAAGCCGCGCGTATCTCGCGACCGCCCCACCGTTTCGATTTATTTATTTACTTTCTCATTTTATGGTGTGTCGTATGGTATGACATGACATGGTATGAAATTGTATGGTATGACAGTGCATGGTATGGTATGGTACGGCATGGTATAGCGTAGTTTCGTATGGTACGAAAACACAAAGTGAACAAGGGAGGGTGAAGCCCCAGGTAGCTGCCCCCGGGAATTCCCTCACTTGTTCACTTTGTGTTTTAAATAAACCCGTCTACCTGCCCTCTCTCTACCATGGTACTTTTACGGTACGGTAAGGTACGGATGACATGGAATGCTATGGTGTGGCATATAGAGTTTAACGTCCCGAACGAAGCTGCACACGGAGTGTTAGGTACGTCGTAGAGGCGGGCTCCTAGTTAACAGAGTTGTAGCACACTTGCGGTAACCCCTACACGAAAGGAGGCAGTTCCTGAGCTGCGTTTCTCCTCGATTTTTCAAACACACCCTCCCCAGCACTTTCCATCAAGAATCACTTATCGGAGATGTACTAATGCTTACGCATGCCGGATTACAGGTTTCCAATCAGCGGCCAGGTGGGGCGTGCACCTGCCAATGCGCAGTTTCGACCTCATGGCTTTATTTACCGCGCACTCACAGCGCATGGCACACGAGCGCTTTTAAATACGTCCTCCATAGAGATATTTCTGGTATTCCATCAAGTTATGGACATGGGACACATTTAGAAGCATTTGACTCAGTGGAAACATCAGCAGCCATCCAGGCATTGCGGAATCAGGGTGCAGAAGAGCCTTATGTGAAAATACTGGAATATGTCTATAGCATGTGCACAACTACCATAGTCCTCCGTAATGCCAGCAATAAAATTCCAATAAGGAAGGGCGTCAGACAAGGAGACACGATCTCGCCAATGCTATTCGCCGCCTGTTTTCAGGAGATAGTTCGAGGCCTGAATTGGGAACTGTTAGGGATAAGAGTTAATGGAGAATGCCTAAATAATCTGCGATTCGCTGATGACATTGTTTTGCTGAGTCACTCAGGAGATTAATTGCAAAGCATGATCAAAGAGTTAGACAGGCAGAGCAGAACGGTGGGTCTAAAAGTTAACATGCAGAAAACCAAAGTAATGTTCAACAGTCTAGCAAGGGAACAGCAGTTCACAATTCGTAGCGAAGTGGTGAAACCGGCAAGGGAATATGTCTACTTAGGGCAGGTAGTGACCGCTGATCCGGATCACGAGAAGGAAAGAACTAGAAAAATAAGAATGGGGTGGAGCGCATATGACAGGTTCTCTCAGACCATGAATAGCAGTTTACCAATATCCCTCAAGAGAAAAGCATACAACAGCTGTATCTTTACTGTACTCACCTACGGGGCAGAAACGTGGAGGCTAACGAAAAGGGTTCAGCTCAAGTTAAGAACACAGCGCAGCGAGCCATGGAAGGAAAAATGATAGGTGTAACGCTAAGAGACCGAAAGCGGGCAGAAAGATGAGGAATAAGCGAGGGTTAATGACATCATAATCGAAATCAAGAAGAAATGAGCTTGGGCAGGGCATGTAGTGCGAACGCAAGGTAACCGCTGGTTATTAAGAGTAACAGAGTGGATTCCAAGAGAAGGCAAACGTAGCAGGGGGTGGCAGAAGGTTAGGTGGGCGGATGAGATTAAGAAGTTTGCAGGCGTAGGGTGGCCGCAGGTGGCTAAGGAAAGCGTTAATTGGAGAGACATAGGAGAGGCGTTTGCCCTGCGGTGGCGTCCTCAGGCTGATGATGATAATGATGAGGAGGATTAACTGTCTCTGGGGCAGTAAGGGACACCATATGACGCAGAAGCGGGGGCACTTCAATGTTGTTGAATACGCAGCCGCTGCGAAATTAAAACAGCCGCCAGCAGGTGGACAGTAGGAAGTTCCACCTCCAGCGATGTGTAACTTGTAGCGAGCCTTGTACGAACCACAGCGGGAATAATCTGTTTCTTTTCCTTTCCCTTGATCTTTTACCGGACATGCAAGAAGATTAATGGAAGGGGCTGATTAGCTCGCAAACGTAAAGCCAGGCATAACTGACCAGTGCAAACTGTTCTCTCCCAGCCCTGTGCGGCCACTGACGCACAATGTTACTCCCTTTTGTTATCGTTGTTTGCTCCCTTTTCCAAAGCAGCGGCTCTCTTCTCTTTCATCGTTCACCTATCCATAGTGTTTCCCTCATTTCGTGTTCGGCCCGTTTCTGTGCTTCACAACACTGCAGATCCGCTCCTCCGTAGATTTTGCTGCTCATGATCAGGAAACGCTCTTGTTCACACGTCCTTTTTTTATTTTCTGCGTAACTGCCTCCTCGACGGTCGCCCAATTTGCCTGTACCACAGCAGAACACGCAACAACTCCAGGCGTCACCAGACCCGTTTGCGGCACCGGCGGGTTCCGAGGGCTACCGATGCTATGCTGTCTGATTCCTCTCCCACCCCGCCCGCCGGGACCAAGTGATGGGCGTCGCAAACGAGAGGACCCTCTGCGGCAACTGCCAACACCACCTAGACAACAGCTGCCTTGCCAGTGCCGGAGAGAGAGCAAGGTGCAAGAAGGGCTCAGTGCGCGTAATCGCCAGCACCGCCGGCGGCTGGGTCACCCGGCGGATACTACGCTCCTAGCATGGAGGGCGCGCAGAATGCCGAAGCGGCCTTTCGCTCCCCGCTCTGCCCTTCACAAGCAGCCACCACAGATGGAGGGGGCGAGCCTCGGGCTCGAGCGTGCGCCCACGTGCGGCCGGATTGTGGGCCGCGGCCGTCCGTCGACGGTTCCGCCCGGACCGGATATCCGGGGGCCGCGCCCGTCCGCGGCTTGGCAGGCCACGGGACGAGCAGCGCACCGCTCACGCCTGCACGCAGGCAGGACGCAGCGCCGACAGGAGGCGGTGCGCGCGGGAGATGGCTGGGCAGAGTGGACGCAGCGCTCCTTTGCGACGGGTTGCTTCGATGGGAACGCGGCGTGATCTGGCCGCGGTGACGGGAATGCGCAGAGAGAAAGTAAAAAGACACGAGGTTTGGCAAGTTTTGAGAAACTCTGGCCAGGAGTGCAGGGTGCTGGCACACTGCGTTTATGACACCACGTTTGTGCAGTATATCGCTAGCGCTACGGGTAAGCTGTGGTGTTTGAGAACTTTTGCTGGTGGTGTCGGATGCAGTAAGCAGTCGTGGGCTATGGGGTTTGGAGTTGCGGGGTAGCGGAGTGAGGGTGCGGCAGGTGTGGACGACGCCGAAGACGAAATGATTTCGTCAATCAGTGCCCATACAGCTATCGCCTAAAATACTTCCCCTACAGGAAGAACATAATTCCAACATTTCGGCCGCAGTCCGTCTCGGTTTTATAGCCATTGCAACTTCAATAAGAATTTCATTACGTTTATCATATACACCCCCAAAAAGCCCGCGCCCCTCATATGACGCGAGAGGCTCCGAAAGAACATTACGGGGCTCTCTTTAGGATTACGCGCGGCATGATTTTACCAGCAATATTCAACGAAAGTAGGACAAGGAAGAAAGGAAGAGCTTTTGCTGACGTCCACCTTCCCAATCCTGCCACCAGTCTTACCGGCGCACAGCGTTCGAGGCCCATATAGCGACGCCCCAACCAAGACCCGGCCGCCGCGACGCAGACCCGCATGTGTGTATGCATGCAAGCGGACGTACTTGGAGGCGCCTCGGCGATCCATCAATCGAGCGGCCCATCAATATTGGAGTGGGGGGCACCCGGCTCGCCGCGACTGCTAGCCGTCCCGCCATGCATGCTTTCATCGCAGCGGGGCTGGGACTCCATGCGCTTCTAAGCTTCCCCAGCGGTGGAATAGTGAGGTGTGCTGCGTCGATATTCGCGCGGCGGAGGCCGCAGCACACGCGGCACGTGGCCAGGTTGTGATATACGTCGCTCTATAGCGCACGCTTCTCAGACTGAGTTAAGCTGAACGCTTAGGTTTCGTGAATTGCTTTTTGGATTCCCCGAGCACTCAAATCCGTGCATGAATCAGCTCCACATTCAGTTTACCCGCTTTGTTCCGGGGTTAACCATTGCTGATAACCGCTTACCGTTCCGCAATATGGGCAGCCATTATCAATAAAAATTGGGCATTTTGGAGGAGCTGTACATCTGTAGGCGCGAACCCCAGTTATGCCTTTACAATTGCGCGAAATAAAAGCGCAGTTCACGGCAGTTCTCTACCTCGCCAAGGCGCTTGAAACTTCCTTTCAATAGACATAAGATTATCAGACGCGGGGGTTTCAGCAGGTCCCCTAACTAGAATAGTGGGTTGGGGACCTGGCTGTAGGGAGGCACTTTTGGAGAAGGTTGTGGGAGGGGCTCCTCGTTTGATGTGCAGCCTTCACTTCAACAGGCACCAGATTCTCACAAGCGGGGAAACGATTTAGATAGCCCGCTAGCTAAAGCAGTGAGGTGGGAACATGGATGCAGGGAGGTGCTTCTGGAGGAGCAGAGGAAGGGTGTGGCTGCTCATTTGAGCTGGAGCCTTCACTTCAACAGACTGAGTGAGAAACATCGATTACTGAAGTGGGGGACGACGGGGGTACATGTTGCGGCACTGGGAGCGCGGCCCGCAGTCCAGGGCCCCAACAGCCCTCGACGCTTCCCCAGTCAGCTTCGGCTGGCACTGGTGCACGAGTCGAAGAGGCCGCTTGAATGGCTTGGTGGGCACACATTGTGTGGTAGAGAGTTGCTAAAGCCCCGAAGAGTGGACATTCAGGGCGATAACGGGCTTGGTGAATACGGTGGAGACGAGAGGTGCAAGAGAAAGTCTGAAATTGGAGATACCGAGTTTAGAGATACCATCTCGGCCCTTGAGAGGCGGCGGTGAGGCGGGGGAAAAGCTCTAGGGTCGCGCGGTAGTTGTCGAAGGTGTCCCCGTACACAGCAAGTAAAGGGGTGAAAGCTGTCGGAGGCGGGCCCGGTGAACCAGGCGGCGAATCAGCTCGGTAGGAAAGAGCGCAAGCCAGGCATGTGCCTGTTGATGCACGTCGAGCACGTCGTGTTCCGGTGTCCAGACGAGCGTGGTCGATGGGGCGGGAGTGGGGAGATGCCGAAGGAAAGTAGCGGCGGTGTGGTCAGCAACTATATCAGAGTACCTACGACGGGCAGAGGCCGAGTCGGTAATAACAACACGGGTTGGGGAGGAGCCGGGTCCAGCGAGAGCCAATGCGATGGCCAATTCTTTTGCCGTCTGAGTGCTGTACAGAGCGAGGCTGCCGTGAGAAGGCGGCCCGTGTGGTCGACCACGACTGCAGTGAAGGCAGCTAGAGAGGCATGTTTGGCGGCGTCCACATAGAGGGCGGACGAGGACGGGCCATATCGGCAGCGGAGGTAGTCCGCCCGGGCGGAGCGGTGGGCAGTGTTAAGAGTTGGGTGCATATGACGTGGGATAGGGTTTATTTTACAGAAAGTTTGGAGTGACCGAGGGAGCGAGTTTGGATGTCGGGAGTGAACAGATGGTGAGTGAATGTCGAGGCAGGCCAGAAGGGCATGTCCGGAGGGGTACAAAGTCGGGTGTTGTAGCTACGCGTGGGTACGGGCTTCAACGAACTCCCGTCAGGAAGAGCGCTTGGACCAAGCGGATAGCGTCGGCTTCCGCAAGGCCCGCTCGACGGTGTACGATACGTCGACAAAGGCCGAGAAGCTGTGCGGTCTGTGTAGAGAGGCGGTTCAAAGAGGATCCGGCACGCCCGTTGGCTTGCACGTCGAGTCCTAGGACTCGAAGCAAAATGACTCTTGTAATAGTGGTGCCATGGAGGAACAGAGCTATTGATGCGGCGGGGTCGGGAGGGGCGCGAGACCGGCCGCGCACAACGAGGAGTTGGGACTTTGATGAGGAAAGGATCAGGCCGCAGAAAGTCGCTTAGGAGGTGACAGTGCCGAGGCCGTCCTGTAAGGCGGATTGAATGTGGCCCGCCGAACTGGCATTCACCTGGAGGGTGATATCATCCGCGTATATCGCGTGACGAAGGTGAGGCATGGAGGAAAGGGCCGCCGGGAAACCGGCCATAGCAATGTCGAAAAGGAAGCGGAGATAAGACAGAGCTCTGTGCCACGGGCGGGTAGGGGGAAGCGCGCGGACCGAAGTTGTTCGAGACCCACTGTAGCGGTGCAGTCCGCGAGGAAGGCACCGACGTCGAAGGTACGGTGAGCGCATTGGGTAAAGGCTAGACCGTCTACGATAGCGGCGTGGGACACGTTGTCAAAGGCAGCGTGTAGATCTCCATTGCCAGGATGGTCCTAGTGGACGCTGGGGTGAGGTGTTCGAGAATATCGTGACGAAGTTGGAGGAGTACATAGTGGGTGGAAAGATAACTGCGGAAGCCGTATTGAGTATGTGGGAAGAAACAGCACGAGTCAAGGTATGGTTGAAGACATCTCAGTGCGACGTGTTTAAAGAGCTTATCAATGCATGAGGTAAGGGAGATGGGGCGGAGGTTGGACAGGTCGAGAGGTTTGCCAGGTTTCGGTATGAAAGTAACGTTCGCCCTCGAAAGGTTTGGTTTGGTTTATATGGGTTTAACGTCCCAAAGCGACTCAGGCTATGAGAGACGCCGTAGTGAAGGGCTGCGGAAATTTCGACCACCTGCGGTTCTTTAACGTGCACTTACATCGCACAGTGCACGTTAAAGAACCGCAGGTGGCCGAAATTTCCGCAGCCCTTCACTACGAAGGCAAGGTGCCCGCTGACCAGTGTGTACTAAAGAAGCCGTAAGAGCGGTGATGAAGGAAGTGTCGAAATTGCGGATCATGGTATAGGTGACGTGGGAGAGGCCTTTGCCTTGCAGTGGGTGTAGTCAGGCTGATGATGATGTTGATGACCCGGTCTGCCCCGGACGCGTATTGGGTGCGAAAGATTGCAGCACTGCAGAAATCTCCTCAACCGTGAAAGGGGCGCTCAAGTCCGAATTTGGCTGGGCGCTGTATAAGGGGGCAGACAAGGAGCAATCGGGGCGGGAGGGGGAGCTATTTGATGGCAAAGTAAGGCAAGAAGGGCAGCATCAGAACCCGGGAACGTCTGCATTAAGCGACGGGGAGATTTTGAGGTTTGTCTGTGAGGTTTATCGGGGCCTAAGATATGGCTGAGGAGGTGCCAGGTGCGCGCGGTGCCCAGGGGACCGTTCAGTGAGTCGCAAATGCCGTGCCACTGTTGCTGCACCAAGGGGGAGGCATGGCTTCCTGCTTGCTTTGTAAGGCTAGTGATACGTTGCTTAAGGCGTCTGTTATGGCGTTGGCGCGCCAGCGGCTCACGAGGCTCCTGCGGGCCTCCCACAAATGGACAAGGTGAGGATCGGCGTCAGGGTGTTGGGTTGTGGAATGGAGGGTCTTTGCGTAGCGATCGACGTCGGTATAGAGGGCGCGAACCCAGAGTGCAATACCAGCAATGGTGTCCGAGAGCGCGGATTCCTTCCGAGTGGTGCGGAAAGAAGACCAATCCACTAAGCGTGTTGCCCGAAGCGGCGCGCAGCGGGACCGTGTGGATCGTGGTCTCAATGATTTAGTAGTCGCTACCAAGGGTCTCAAGCAGGTTCCGCCAGTCGTGGTGCGGTGCGTGGAGAAGTAGGGTAAGGTCAAGGGAGGTGTCGCGGGTGACGGAGTTACCGAAGCGGGTGGATGACAAGGGATCAGTAAGGAGAAGCCGTGCGATTATATCAACGCGTAGAGTCGCGTGCTTTTGGTCTTGGGCCGAGTATAGCCCCATGCGGAGCAGCTTGGGATGAAGGGATCACATCAAAAGACCCGAGATTCTCAGGCGCAGGGTTGTTTTGCTACACCCCCCCCCCCCCCCCTTGAGCTAGAGGAGAGTGGTGAAGTAGGTTACAGGGCGATGCTTTTCGAGAAGCAGATGAAGGTTGTGCTCCTTGTTGGGCTGAAGGCTTGAGACTCTGAGACGAGGGGATTTTTTTGCTAGCTATAGGAGTGTAGTGTGGAGGCTGCTGCATGGATGTGTTCCTGGAGGAGTAGGTAAATGGTATGACTCCTCACTTGAGCTGAAGGCTTCACTTCAACTGACACCAGACTCTGAGACGAGCAGGTTTTTTGCTAGCCCTATAGCTAGAGGATTGGAGTGAGGAGGTTGGTGCAAGGACATGTTTCTGGAGGAGTAGGTGGAGAGTAGGGCTCCTCACGTGGGGTGAAAGCTTCACTTCAACTGACACCAGACTCTGAGACGAGGCGGTTTTTTGCTAGCCCTATAGCTAGAGGAATGGAGGAGTAGTAGGCGTAGTAGGTGGCGGGTGGGGCTTGTTGCTTGGGTTGAAGGCTTCACTTCAAAAGAGACCGGTTTCTCTGATGCAGGGGGTTCAACGGTTGAACCCCCTGCATCTCCGCGACCTCTTGGCGCACTGCCAATTTCGCCGGATGAGTCACCATAGCCGGGACTATCACCAAAACAAAAACATGCCGCACCGCTACTGGCGCGAAAGCATTTGAGCTTTTCCAAGGTCGCCTCTTGTAGTAGGGGATTTGTGCTGCGGACGGCCCCGACAACGGCGCAAATATGAGGGACCATCTAAGAGCTAGCGCTCTAAAATACCCGCCTGAACTGAACCAAAACCTCAAGAATCCATGTAAGCGAAGGCTACAGCTGAGATAAATCTCGTACAGAGAGTCTGAAACTTATAAAAGGAGTGGCGCCAGGCTATTTTGTACTGAAACGGCGCTGCGGGCAAAGGGGAGAGGGAGGAGGTGAGGTGAGAGGATGGAAGATTTGGGTTAACAAGATGCATTTGTGCCATTTTCCTTCCTATAGACAAATTGATGATATATCCCTATGGCATTGCTCCTCATAAGAATGGAATAAATAAGATGCGCAAAATGCAAGGGCGATAGCTTCACATTCATAGGTGAGAAATGGCCGAATACGAGCCTAATTATCATGACTCCATTATCGGATTCTGAAGGGAGAGCTCTGGGAAATTTTGGTGTGATGGCCGCCTTGTTATTTTGTGGGGGTGTGGTGGGTGTTGGGGGGCGGTGCTCATCGCCTTAGGGTATAAAATGGAAATGGTTACGTGAACGAAGCTAGTCGCACTGTTATATAAATATCACGACTCTTCGTCTCCGCTTGTCGCCGTCAGCGCTTACCAAAAGTGTCTGAAGTATTTGATATTTTCATTTGATTTCGCACGCCCGAATCAGCACTCTAATGATGTTCGTTTCCGTGGGCAGTGCTTATAACATATACGCAAGCTACCAGTGCATTCACGGAAACGCAGTTGCCCCAAGATAAGGGATATAGGACAGTATGCATGTCTTGACATATGATTCACCATGTTTGGGTGAACAATCCGCAAACGCGGGGGACAAGCATACGATGTCGTGGCTTCTTTTTTTATTCGAGAAGTGTGCCATGAGGCATAAGTTGAAAAAGGAAAGGGGGGAAGAAATGCACGGGATTGAAAGTTAAAAGAAGGAGTGAAGAACCGTTGCGCTGAGGTAGTCGCAGAGGTTGTTAATGAAACGGTTGTCCATTGTCCACTTCACGTAGTCACTTTCGCGGTTCCATCGCAGGCCCACCTCCCTGAGGAGCCGTTTTCTGATAGCAGCCGTCGCTGGGCACGTCCACAAGTGCCGCACATCACATATGTCCGGTGCAGCGCTACAGTGAGGGCACCTGTCAGGTGCTGGCGGATCTTTGGCATGCCACCGATGACGGACAGATGGTGTCAGAGCCGCCCCTGCCCGAATCCGGCGCACGGATACCTCCTCCTGTCGAGTAAGACTACGGGGTAGAGGGTGCGAATACGGAGGAATTAGAGCGCGTGTTCGCTGGCGCAGAACTTCGGAATCGGAAACATGGGACAGGAACGGATCTGGGGGAAGAGGGGAAGGTGGCGGATCGTCTAATGTATGAAGATGAGTCATAGCATCCGCTTGATTGTTATGTGGATCCTGGGCATGGCCGCGAATCCAGTGTATGCGCACAGGACATGGATACTTTGCGCAGAGCACATGAATAGATTGTGAAATCTGGAACGTTCGTCGAACAGCCTTAAGCTGTTTAAGGGCGGCGCGGGAGTCGGTGTAAATGTGAACTGTATTGAATGTTGGAACGAGAGGAAGGGAAGCAATGGCATTGTAAATGGCTTGAAGTTCCAATGCCAGGGGGGTGCACGTATCCGCAGTATACGTCGCGCGAGAGTTGAGATGCGGATGAGATGGACTAGTAAACGTTTGCATTGGTCAGAAGCTCTTGGAGATGTTTCTAGAGGCCTTTGTACATTTCAGTAAATGCGTCGGTGCAAGGAAACGATCCAAGTATACGCAGGCGAAGAACGAGCAGTTGATTTTCAAGATAAACTGTGCAAATTCCTGTTGCGTTCTGACCTCGCAAAAATATCTGGTTTAATTTCTCGTGTACTATCTTAAAAGGTTCGGAAACAGTAACCTATGAATGTGAAAAGCGTTGACCTAACGACTGTACGTGATTACACGGTTGTTGGTGTAGTGTACGCACCACAATTTATGAAAACTTTTCACGTCAGTGCGCCCTCTTAGATGTATATATAAAATCAGCAAAGGGACAACATTCGACCTCTCGCGTTTCAGAGCGGACAGTGGTACGCACCCTGGGCTCGAAGAGAACTTTATTTTTAGAGCCTCATCAGACATCCGCATCACTCCAACAAAAGATGATATATCGCCTCATCATGTGCTCACCAGAGAGACAATTAAAGCTCTCGATCGGCTTTCACTGTTTCCAGTTCATAAAACTGCAGTTGAGCCATCTGTCATGCTTCCTCTACTCTGGCATATAGCACCGTCACCGTAGGCTGCGTGCATTCGGGCAGCCGCGTCGCTGCGTTGACCGCAGCGGGCACCACAACCGCCGGCCTATATAATGGCCCCACGCGCCTCGGTCCTCCCTTCGGAGTTGGTGGGAGAAGCGCGATAAGCAGCGCAGCTAGCGGACGCCGCTATCGCTCGTTGGCCCTGGCACCGCGGCCCCTCCGCGTCCGTGGCGCCCGGCCGTTGCACGCCTCTCCCCTCGTGCCCACTCCTCCCCCCGACCCCCGGGCTCGCCGTTTCGGCGTGTTTGCAGAGACGCTGGCCACTAACCTTTGCCTTGGGCGGCGGGGCTGCGCCGATTGTGTTGCGCCGCGAGCGCGAACGGAGCCGGTGTCAGCGTCGCTGCGATGGCGAAACATCCGGCCTCGCACCCCGTCGCGGTCCGGGTCATCGGCTCAGGGCCACGGTCCGCGGGCAAACACAGGCTGGGCGGTCACGACGGGACCGAAGAGCCTCGGCGGCACGTTCGCTGCCCTCGGCACTCGTGCCTTCTCGGCGCCTCCCTGCCTGCAGGGAAGGACGGAGTGGGAGACTGCGAATCATCTCAGTTGCAGGGCGCGGCCGTGTTTTTTTTAAATGCTGGCACCTAAAGCCATGCACACGACCAATGTTCCTTCTTATCTGCCTTTTCATCGCTCTATGCGGCGGGTGTTCGCGTTGATGGCAATGGCAAACTTTCTTTTACATTAGCTTACATTTACTTAGCTCCCTTGTTTGCATCACGCGCAGGCAGAGCCGCATTGGCACAAGTGCATGTGTGCGGGCTTTGGTTGCCAAGCAAGCAAAAATATAAACATTAATTACAAAGAATATATGGCAAATAGAGATCCACCTATGCAGTTGACAGGAAAGCAAATATACTATGCTGTGTATTGCAGTATATCATTCTCATCATTTCTTCGTACTCTTGGGCGCACAACTCAAGTCACCTGTCCTGCTTCCCTGTCAAATCATGACGATGGGAACATTTTCCTGCGTTAAGTTATTGTGCAGTCTTACTGCAATGTACTATTCAGTGTAGCTTGTTTGCTAAGTTTTGTCATGTTGTCTGAAATGCCCACTGCTGCCTAAGGCCTTTTAACAACACTGGCAGCACTTGTAAATAAATAAATTGAATATAACCTGGTCAGGCTGTCCCCCGATCACCTGCTGGGAGCCTTCCGGCCACGCCGGTCAGAAATGAACCGCGACTGAGCGCAGACTGAGCTCCCGTTTTCGCGCACTAAACGCCACTCACCATCAACCCCTCCACTAGATCCCCAGGCCCTTTATCTGTCCCACTGCGGCCACTTCCAATCTTACACAGACATTCTGTGGGAATTCCCCATTGCTTAATAATCCCACTCAAGTATGCTCGATGCAGCCAGCCTTCCGCTTCACCTGAATACACCAAACTTCTGACTTCCCTGAATTCTCTGCTCTCCGGTGCATTTTCGTTTGTTTTCTTTGTTTTTGTTTTTGTTTTTTGTGTGTGTGTGCCGCCGCGGTGGCTCAGTGGTCATGGCGCTCGGCTGCTGACCCGAAAGACGCGGGTTCGATCCCGGCCGCGGCGGCCGAATTTCGTCGGGGCCGAAATTCTAGCGGCCCGTGTACTGCGCGATGTCAGAGCACGTTAAAGATCAGCAGGTGGTCGAAAGTTCCGGAGCCCTTCACTACGGCGTCCCACAGCCTGAGTCGCTTTGGGACGTTAAACCCCCTAAAACAAAACAAGCACTAAGTCCCAGATAGCTTCCAGTATGGTCAATATACACCGGAGGGAACGCTGTCGGAGAACGAAAAAGCTCGCGTCGTAGCTCTTGAGACCACTCTGTTACTTAATTAATGTCCTCAAGCTCCACCCTCAAAACGATCGCCGCCAACCTGTCGTCGCCTGCTGAGAGTCAGTGAGGGCCAACGCCCCTGCTCCCGGGACATATGCCCGAAACCACTAGATGTCGAGGGGCCCTTGCAGCCGACTAAGTGCGGTTACTTACGGCTGTTGATTCGAGGTGGTCGGTGAAAATGTTTTCTCGCGATGTGTAATCATGCCCTTGAATCAGCGCAGCGAAAGCATGACAGCTTGTGCACCGGTTGAAGACATGCGTATACTATTGTCTCCTGCAACTGCTTGTATACGCGAGCGGTTCCAGAAATAAAGTGCATAGTTCGCCTTGCAGACAAGACTTTTTGCCTTTCAGGAGATTCGTTTCCCAAGAGTAAATTCGATAAAATATGCTGCGCCGAAATCCACTGGCTTCTCGCAATGACGACCGTCCGAGCAAGTAGATCATGCCGGATACGGACTTAATAATCGGCCTATCTTGTGCGAAAGTATCTGCAAGCATATTTCTTTGTTTTCTCCATCTACATGCCGATCCATTGCGTCAGTGCTGGCGCGATTGTTCGTGCGTGCATTAGTGCTTGCCTTTGTGTTTGTGATTGTGCGTAGTGCGGCGCATTTCCATGGCGCCTATTAGGAGACACAATGCGCAGCGCCATTTTAACGTTAGCGGTCAGTGTTCCATGTTCTTCCGCTTGTGTGAAAAAATTGTAGATTAGCCCAGCTAATCCAGGATATACAAAGCGAAAGCGAGATTGAGGTCTCCACTGACCCACGAAGCCGGTTGTGCGCCTTTCCTTTCGTGAAAATGAACGACCTTTGCAAAGTTGTCGACCCCAATGAACTCTATGAGCACCGTCGGCTCACTTATTTTCTTTTGGTTTTTGAGGAAAGGAAATGGCGCAGTAACCGTCTCACAAATCTCGGTGGACACCCGAGCCGCGCCGTAAAGGAAGGGATAAAGGAAGGAGGGAAAGAAGAAAGAGAAAAGTGAAAATTGAAAGTTGGATTTTGAGGAAAGGTGTGGCGCTGCGCCGTGGCGGAACACCTGTGGCTCGGTGCTACTAGTGGCGCATGCGCAGTAGTGAATAGGGAGCGAGAGAGAAACACCTGCGCCGTGCGTGATGTCACTCGTGCTCCGACATACGCCGGCTCGCGTGAAGCGCTGCGTTGACTAGCGTAGTGAAGCTTTTCGCTTCAATAGCTGTTTTGGGCTGTACACCGTTTTATTTTATGATTGTCTTTTTTCTGCCCGCTATACATTACTGGTGTGGGCGAGGTTTGCTTCCTTTACCTATCTGCATTACCGGCCCTGCCAGCAGCACAACATCGGCTCTCTGAGTATGTACTACCATTCAAGACGTTACCCGCAACTTCCTGCAAGTTGCTTTTCCGCCGTATTAGGCACTGTCAACAAAGCCTGTTGGCTCAAAATGAGAGTGAACCTCATGGACGGACGGTGGGCGAAGCACGTCCATACGCTACAGTTGTTCACAAGACGCGTGTCACCATCAAGACGCAGCGGCGCCGCTTCGAGACCTTCTCACAGCGCGAAACGGACGCTACGGCATCTTGTAGCCAAGATACGTAAGCATGCGCAGCACAGCTCAGCGCTTTCTTCTGCGAAAGTCTCTAGCTAACGCCACGCCGATTTCATTACTGTTACATGCCGAACAGTTTCGGGCAAAAATGTTAAAAATCGGAAAATTGTGATATCCTTTTACGGAAGTATTGAAGGTAATGTTCCATTATTCGGATATGTAGCAAAATCTTTCTTTTGAAGTTTTTCCACCTATCGCATCGAACAGTTAAGACTGCCATAGAAAACCAATGGGGAACGCTTTTGACGATAGCACAAACGTTAATAGAAAAAAAATTCAAGACTGCCGTCGGGTGGTCTGCGGATATATTGATTGTTATCGTGCAATCTTGCATTATGTAAATAAATTGCGTTCATAAAAAGTTTTCCGCTCAAAAATGTTTTTGCCCAGAATTGTTGGGTGTGCACGCTTCATGCTTGCTTAGCTCAGATACTAACCAGATCAAGTTTCCTTTCAACTGCTTAAACCAGCCGGATAGTTATATGGGCTATCATTTTCTGCCCCGCTTTATCTTTCTAAAAGATATTTCGCGAGACAAGGCTCTTTATGCTTCCACAGAGAACAAGAGGCGTTGATGGACAGTTCCAGGTACTTCAGGCACAAAAGAGTAAAGACAGGCAGCGCAAAAGCAAGTGAACTGTAAAGATATTGCTTGCGAAACTTGTAACGATAATAATAATAATAATCAATAAATCAATCAATATTTATTTTTCGGTGCCCAGGAACAACCCAAAGGTCTTGGTGCTGGTACACCATTCACACGCACAAAATGTAAACTTACTTCACCACAAAGGAAGACACTCAGGGGAGGTAATGCAGCAGTCAAGGCGATAGAAAAAAAAAATACATATAAACTAGGCGTGACAGCAAGCATGAAGCAAAAAAGCGAAAACAAGAAAACAGCGAGAGCAGCGGTAAATGAAAACAGCTAGAACAGGCAACAGACATATAAATAACTAATGAAACAATAAACAAAGAGAATGTACACAAGAACAACCGATAACAGCCAAGTACAGCATATAGCAAAATGCAAACAAGAATAAAGCCAATACTAATATGAACGAATAAGAAACCTCTGAAATACAAGCTAGAAATACAATCATACATAATAATAATAATATTGATAATAATAATAATAATAATAATAATAATAATAATAATAATAATAATAATAATAATAATAATAATAATAATAATAATAATAATAATAATAATAATAATAATAATAATAAAATAATAATCATGAACATTATTCCGCAATGAAAAACCGTCATACCGCGTATATTTAAACTATTTATATTATCAACCTACAATAATATACCGTCATTTTAATCTGTATCGAATTTCTCATTTCGGAACCCAAACCGCACCTGGTCTGGTGGCCTCTGTTCCGTTTGGTGCAACCGATTGGATGTCACCTGGCAGCGCACGGGGCTAGGGAATAGGGCGCGGCGAGGAATGCAGACGCGGGGGAGCAACCACGGTGACGTATACAGCCGCGACGTGTCTCTGCATGGATCTGCCGGCGGCTCCACCACGTGCGGTCTCGTGCGGGGACCGCGGCGGCAGCGGAAGCCACGCTGTCGGCGGTCCCAAAAGTGGCACGCCGAGGCGGCGCCAACCAAGCGGGACGTCCGGCCGCCGGGCCTGACTGGCTGACGCACAGGCGGACTGGCGGCGAGCAGTCACCGGACACGGAACAACGCAAGGCTGACGAAAACTTCAGAGCGAAGTTTTCTGTCGGCCAAGATGCGCTTCTAAAGACAGCATCGTGAGCTGGGGCTCTCTCTCTTTCTCTCTAAATTGAAGTTGAGTTATTATTTACGCAACGAAACAGTTGTTAAGGCGGCTGACGAAAAAGCAATAGCATATGACTAACCAGACGTCAACCACCTATGATCGGTGACACCACACAGGATTGCCAAAATGATAATTTTCATAAAACTGTCTACACACTAATGCGCTATATATACAGGACATAAAGTCACATTAATTACGCAGTTTTAAATAAATACCGGTTCTTTTCACTATTTTATGCCTTTCTTCTCTATTCGGTTGGTACGGTATAAGCGTCCTGATGAATATCCTTTATTGGAAGCTGGACATGTGGAAATTGCTGCCAATATCTCCCCGCTCGCTTCTTCTCGTCCCGTTTATGGAAGTTAGTGGCGCCATGGGCTCGTTTCTGCCCCGATCAGTGTGACGTCATCTCGCACTTCCTACGTCACTGGGGGCTGTGGCCAATGGCAGCTAGAGGGCCAAATGAATTTAATACTAAGTGAAACGTTACAAAATACGGCCCCTTTTGTACACATCGCGATTATGCATGTTGCACTGCGCACGATTAAATCTGTGGCGCGCCTTAAGAAAAACCTGCCCTGCAATTGGAACCTTAACTACATGCGTTCGGGGGCGCATACCTTACGAATGGCTGCGAATTTAGTGTCACAAGTCACGTCGTTAGGCTCCATCTTTCAACTGAAAATTGACAGAATTCCTATCAATCTTTACGCAAGTTTGTGTTATAGCTTTGCATGCAAAACACAAACGTGTCGTTTACTTCTACTGATAGAGGCTTCGTACATGTTTTGCCTGAGAACTATTGCCTCTGAGGTTGTCGTGTGCTCATTGCAGTACAGAACTCATAAACCATTATAAATTGTCATTTATTCTTCAGCAAGACTTCCAATTTCATCTAATCTCGAAAATTCTCCACTCGTTGGCTGCATTTCACGAAAGTGATGTGCGAGATGAGAATATTTGAAAGGCGAAGCTTTGCCCGCCGCGGAGACTTCGGCGGGCGTTGAGACAGGGCATTGTCTTGGCATGTATGGAAAAAAAATTGCCGGGGATCTAGTATTGCTAAGCACGGAATATTGTGCGAAAGCAGTTTTTTGCAAGTGGACACCACCGCCACGTGCCTCGGAGCGCGATTGAGGTGTCCGCAGATCATAGGAGCCAGCTATGCATCTTTACTTTCCTGAGCCGTGGTAAAAACAGCGCAGCGACGACAGACACAGAGAAGACAGAAGAAGACGGACAAGCGCTTTCCTGAAAATCAACGGAGTCTAGCTACAACGCTGTCAACGCCAATGAACACAAGTAGCGCGCATATATATCTGTTTCACTACCTACACGTAGCTCAAAGCGTCGATGCCGCGCGTCGCGCCTTTCATAGTACATCACGCTACAGTGCTGTGATGTTACTACTATTCACTGATATCGTTCCCGCAGTTCCCGCGTTCGTTACGTCACTAACTATAGCGCTAGCGATGGGTCTCGATTGTGAGAAAGAGCATTTAGGGACTCTTTGGAACTGAATAAAATATATTTTAAGCGTTTGTTGCATCTAATGCTTAGCCTTGCGCAGGTGATCTTACATGCAGAGGAAGCCCATAACAAGCTTTCTATAGCCTCAAAATTTGATCACTCAATCCCTTTAAGTCAAAGTATATCCTGTGGTCACATGCCTCGCATGCAATGCTTGGCCACCGCGCTTCGCACACTATGACGTCAGCTTTGTGCTGCTTCATCCTTTTCGTGAAATTCTTAGTTACCCTAACGTAAAACGCCGAGCACTCAGAGCAAGGTATTTTGTACGAAACGCCTTGGGCCTTTTCTTTAGCATGACGGTATTTCGGACGGGGCAGGAGGCATCCGGTGGTGGTAATCGGCTTGAGAGAGAGAGAGAAATAACTTTTATTCGCACCCGTTAAAAATGAGTATTTTTCTCACCCCTTCCTTCCGGAGAATACAAGCCAAGGTTTCGCTGACGCCTTTTGCGCTTGGAATGCATACGCACCTTTCCCGCTGTCGTATATGCTTGGGCTAGGCGCATAGTTGTTTTGGTTGCGTCCTTTTCGCTTTCAGGTGACAAGTGGAATGAACGAGCCGGGGTATCCTCTTCATTGGAGGTAAGCGAAAAAATAATTGCCGTAATCGCTTTTATAACACCGCGGAAAGCGGCGATCTGCACGCAACGCAGCGCCGGACACATATCGGCAGCTCCTTCGCCCTCAATGCGTCGTCACGACCTCTTGACCAATCAGAGACGGCGGCGCGACCCGCGGAGTGCCCCGCGGCGCCGGCTGCATATTTCTGCTTAAAAAAAAAGACAATTTCTGCTCGATTTTGCCTTATCTGGGTTCGATATTCGAGTACGCTGCATGAAAAACTGTAGGAGGCCGCTGCAAGCCATATATTTTCCCATTAGTTCTTCAGAGTACCTTAAAGGGTTTCAACGACAGCGTTGATGAGTTAGTGCCCACATATGGGGAGTTCGTTATTTTCTACTTTACATTCATATATATCTGGGAGTCCCCATATAACTCATGGCGCAGTGGTGAAGTGGTTAAGCTATGCGCCACTTTCCCTGCTGTGGCAGGTGCTGCAGAGGTGGGTGTTGTGAGTCGCAAATTGCCCTTGCCGAGCAATCTCTCGCGGCCAATCATTTCTTGCCACCTGCCATAGTGGCCAGTTAGCTCTAAATCCGATGGGAAAGCTTTGATCACGCCACAAGGTCACGTGGCCCACCCAGGTTGCTTGTCCGGGGACATTTAGCTGACAACGCCGACGATGACGCAGGATTTTCTGCAGAAAATCGAAACTTCCTTTTTAGTTGTTTTAGCGCGAAAGCATTATTTCTCTAGCCATCCTGGGAAAGCAAGAGTATGTCTGAAGCCTCTCATGTACCTGCAGAAATAAAATAAATATTGCCCCGATTGGGTTTCGAACCCACGGCGGAGCGAGCAGATCAGCTTCGCTGGCCACTGCACGAGAGCGCTATGGGCTATCGCCGCATCCGACCTCGAGTCAAAAAACAACACACTCCCGTGATGTGCATTTGCATGTCGTCATCTTCACCGACTCCCATCTGTGCACAGAAGTCACGAAAGGAAAGGAAACGCGCATAACTGGCTCCCTGGCTGCATCGCGCCAAAATGCATGCGCTTCCGAGAAGCTTGCAGGCAAAGCATCCTCTCCAGTGCACGTAACTCGTCGAAATAGCGAAAATCTGTTGGGCCACAGTGCCTAGAGTAACCACATTTTATAAATTCTAAAAATTGATATCGATGTTACCTACGGTGAGCTACACGCCTCTCAATAATTAAGGAGCTTGACAGGAATAGTTAAGAAGTTAATTATTCAATATAAGTTATGCAGCTTGCTAGTTAGCACGTCTAAGCTGTATTCTTGTGTACCACAGCACTGACAATGCTATGCCGAAAAAAGCGCTCTTCTAACTCAGAAAACTTATATTTAAAAATTGTACAAAACCTTAGGTTAAACACCCTGTAAAATCTTCTGCGGGGGCTCCGTGAGCGTGCCATGGCTTCGGTAAACCCGCACCAGTTGCAACGCTTTCGGCTCCTGTGGAGGGCACGACTTAAGTAAAGCGTACATGCAAGGCAGCATTCAAAGAAGGAGTGTGAAAAGCTGATGCGCTAGCTCCCATGGCCTCATCCACAGAACCATCAGCGAAAATTTGAAGACGGCTGGCATACTCTGTTTCTAAATGTTCGAGTACAACGGAGCGCGTTGTCGCCAAAGGAGACAGAATCTGCAAGGCTAAACCCGCCTGCAGCTTGCAGCAACCTCAAACTGCCTCTCGTTCCATGCGGGAAAGCACCTCGCAGACCCACCACGACCTCCGACTCAACAGTGGCCTCTTCTCAGTAGCCCGTCCGCACGCGTATAATCGTGCCGCTGATGGGTTACGCGATTATTAGAACATAGACGGGCCCGTAGTGTGTCCCCTTGCGTGAGAAAAGGAGACACCCCTTATAAACATTGCCTATAGACAGTCTATAGACTTCTTATAGACCCTGATGTCTTCCTATAAAAAATTTCTTTTCATCTATTCGTAGTCTATAGACTGTCTACAGACAAAAGTCTACAAAAAGTGTATGGCCATATATCTATAGATTCTCCATAGAGTGCCTTTCGGTTTGTATTGCCTATAGACTGTTTTCTAGGGTTTGTGTATACAAAGTCTATAGACTTTATAAATAGAAGTCTGTGGATAGTCTATAGACTGACTAAAGAAATTTTTGTAAGGGAGGCGAATGCAGCCACGCGCTGAAGCTGTCTTTCTGTGCCATTCCGGGGTCACTCTCCGTGATGAGATCTCCGTCAACACTCACACAGCTCCGCACACAAAGAGACCTGCACTGTCGCAAATTAATGGAATTAGAGTCGAAGCCTTTACCTCATGTTTCCTCTTTTAGCGGAGCCGCTATTTGGCAACTGCAACACGCTTCTCATACGCGAGAAAAAGCAAGGAACAGTGTCACTGTTCAGCCGTGCCTCTTTGACAGAAAGCCCTAGAGATTGCATTAGGGGCAAGCTCTGCTTGCAACCGCCCTGACGAAAGTGCTTCGCGCGGAGTACGATTGCTTTGGTCGGCTTGAGCTTTTCCCTCTTCACAGCTACGACCCTCTGCACTGCGAGCTTTTGATCTTGCGGGAAACAGTGGAAGACGACACTGTCGGCGGCCGTAGTTGTTCGCACGCCCGAACGCAGAGCTGTGCTTTGTGTTGAACCTGGTGTCCATAACTCAGCTGACACATTTTATGCCTCCACAACGCTCGCTGAAAGCGCGCTCGAGTGGCTCAAAGGATCTCCGCCTCCTTATCGTGACGTCAGACGGGCCGACATCATGGAGGAAGTTCTTTCCTTCCTGCGTGACTTGCATGGGCGAGGTTTCCCTTTCCGGTGCTCTCCTCTGTTGCGCTCGCTGGGGCGCGGTATATTTGAACACCGCGCTTTGAATTGGTGATTACGCTTATGCTTTAGCCAAAATCGAAAAATTGACTCCACAGACGTGATCAACAACGAGTCAACTTCAGAACCTTAATAGGTTAGGAGATTTGAAAAGCGCCTCAGTATCCCTTTAAGGCAGAGCTGAAATGTTCCCTCTAATTTCCAGTGTGCGCATTGTCTCAGCAGCCCATCGTAATGACGCCTTGTTTTCTTTCAGCAGCTCGCCAGAAAGGGTCATCTTGAGCGCGTTTGGCACCTAAACTCACTTTTTAACCCCAGTTCTTTATTGCGCTTTGATTCTGCAACGCTGTGGAGTGGAAAATTGGACGGAAGATTAAAGATCCGGGCTGCACTTGGCGAACAACCAAATGCTTAATTCCAAGAAAGCGGGTGTCGGAAGAAGTTCGTGGCTCTTGTACCACGTTTCTTAAATGGCAGGCAACGCAGCGGAGGCTGCGGAAGTGGTGCGCCCGCAAGCTAATTCTACTCCGCCAAATATCATTTGTACCTCTCGAAGCCTTGGTGAGTGTTTGGACGAAAGCAAAGAGCGGTATAAAACGAAGGGCTAGCATTGGGAATCACGGTCGAAGCTGTAAGGCGCTAAGTACTCGGAGCCTCTGGCTGTAACTTTCACTGCGTGTGCGCTAGTTTTTGGCGCGGATGAAGTCTGGGCGATTTGGCTTGTCAACCGCGTATCCACACCGCCTCATTCCAACTTACTTCTCGAAGTCTCCATGAGTCGCAGGACGAAAATGTGGCAAGATGGGAAACCAAGTGCAGGAGGTTGCCAGTCACGATATTTGCTATTTTTCGAAACGAAATATGCCTGTGTTCACTTTGGTTAACTGGCGAACTACTTTTTGGACGCGGACCTAGCCTGCGCGAACAGGTGCGCCAGCTTTGGCAGCGTTGACGGCTATGTATGAAACGGAGTGTAGGCGCGCAGCACAGCAAATAATAAATTAACAAAATGCGGCCGAAATGCACGCTCTATACTTTGTCAAGAGGCGTTACTTCGCAGGTTTGCGCAAGGCTGGCTCAAACATGCATCCACAAAAACATCCGGCTCATTGTTTCATCACGTATGGTTCAGAACAAGGACTACGCTTACTAGTGGTTACGGTGCTCGGACACTAAGCACTTGGTCGCGAAATCTAACCCCGACCACGGCGGCCGCATTTCGGCGGAGGCGAAATGTAAAGGCGACCGCATGCTGTGCGATGGCAGTGTTCGTCCCAGGTTGTTGAAATTATCCCGCAGCGGCAAATATTGCGAGCTGCCTCCTTTCACTCCGTTCATCGCCCTACCATGGAACACGACGCAGTTAAGTGTTCAGACGTCCACCGAGAATGGGAGAGTTACTGCGACTTTCCCTGATCACAAAATGCTAGCATTATTTTTTGCGTACATTTGCACACAATATGTTCACAAAGGTCAAATTATCTAATGAAAACTAACTGTCCATCTCACAGTCATAAAAACAATGAAAGAAAAATTGGTTTACTTTAATTTATATCCTCTCCTCCTTCACTCCCTAACGCGCGTTCTCATCGCGTTATCACAAACGATTGTTCTGTTAGCGCTTAAATGTCCTGATGGCAGGGGCCACAGGCTTAAAACGTTTCAATAATACTTGCGGAGGCCATAGTGCTCATATCTATGTCACATATCTTTCTCAGTCAGCCAAGGGGCCAACTTACTTGGTCACTTTCCTGTTGTGAAGCGCAGATTTTCCTCTCTGTCTTTGCAGGAAAGCTTGCACTAAACGAAGTGCATCGACTGGAGAAGGAGATTTATTTTCGGAGAAAGGCAGAGAGCCCTGAGGTGTCATTCTGTGTTTAGCTGTTCTTCCCAGAACTAGGGGGAGAGAGTAAGAAAGAGGCATATTATTTAATGCCGCCTGTGACCAACCAGTCCTAATACTCTCCACCTCGCTTCTTCTAGTACTAGCTTGGCGCAGTGTCCAGCACCTGTTACTTCCCTGGGATAACTGGTACATCCAAGCACTACATTGTCATTCATAGTCCCCGTACAGAGTCGGGTGGGCGTTAAATGCGCCCTGTTTCATGCCATACCAAACGCATATAGCCTCTGTTAACTTCGCTTCGTTTTCTTGCCACGTACAACTCTCCCCTTGAGAATACAGCCCGCGCGGTGGCTCCATCTTCAGGCAGCCTGTGTAAACTTGTCTCATTCCTTCCCTCTGCTACTGTCTCAATGGAGGTCTGGGAAGGAGGGGTACAGCATGCGCAACGCGGCTCCAGAGACGGCCGAGCGGCTCGCGATGGTACTATTCCTGAGCGCGCTCGGGCAGCGTCGCGTTCTCCCGGCGGCCCCCTCCGTCGATTGGCGCCCCGTGATATCGCAAGGTTTCTCCTCTTTCTTGTCACTGTTCCTCCTCCTTGGACACAGCTTCATTCTCACGGTGCTGGTGCAAGTTTATCGGCGCGACTTATCTCATTGTTCCAGAGTTTCCTCCTTCTCGACGCTCGCAACCTCCATTCTCAGGAGGCCTGCGTCAAGCTCACCCGACAACTCTTCCAACTCGGAACGAGGAAGGAAAGCAGTCGAGCTTCGCCAAGGAAGCACCCATTAACGCGACGAGCTCGTTGAATAACAAGAGCGCATCCATCGGCGACTCGATCCCCATCCCGCAACGAGCTGCCACACGTTCGTCCAGCCTCCCTATCTCCGGCAATTTCCAGCGGACGTCGGCTTTCGAGAAGACAAAGGGAAAGGAACAGAAACAAAAAAGCCCATTTTGGCTGCGGGGCAGCGGCGCCGGCATTGCGATATCACGGGGCGCCGATCGACGAAGGGGGCCGCCGGGAGAACGCAACGACGCTCCCTGAGCGCGCTCAGGAATAGTAGCTCTCTATCGCGAGCCGCTCGGCCGTCTGCGCGTTGCGCATGCTGTATCCCTCCTTCCCAGACCTCCATTGAGACGGCGGTATTCTAGCCCCACCGGTAACCTCCCCCCTCCACTCCCCTCACCCTCCCAACTGCCACTATCGCCGCGCGTCGTGCTCCTTCCAATGAAGCCCCGGCCTGTCCCCTGCGCGAGTCGTTCCCGTTTTGTTTTTTCTGCTCTCGAGGCGCCGGATCTCGCCTTTGCGTCGACCCCTCCCCTCCCCCATCGAGTCTGGCGCGGCTCGCAAGGAAGCCAGGAAGGATGAAGTACTGAACCAGGCATGCAACTGCTATAGAGAGGTGCGCATGTTATTTGTGTCTATTGTTCTTTATTTTTAATTTTAAGGCATTTCACTAGGGTTGGGAGGGGGGAGGGGGGTCAGTTGTACAAAATGCATCCTAACAACAAGCACAAAGGTAAGATTGCAGTTCACACAGTTCACAGAAACTAGTTTGTTGACAGTCTGTTGTAACAATTTGGTGTTCTGTCACTAAAAGAACAGTCAAAACTGTGTTGAAGCACGCTAAACATTTGTGAACTGTGCCCATTGGACAGCCGTCGTTAAAGCGTGTGTTAGCGCTGCAAAGGGAAGCTGGACGTTCTGCTGACGACCCCGCGTGCTAGAGCTTTCCCAGTCCCTATGGTCGACATTATCGCTGTAGTGCAGAAATCAGCGTTAGCTTCAAGCTCGCCGAACTCGAAGTCACGCAACGGCCTGGTTTGGCCTCGTACTATCCCGGAAGCCGCCTGCCCGGAACTCGGCTCGCGTTTCCGCACTAGGCCTCAGCTTCGCTGTCCCAGTCCGCAAAAGCGCCTGCATTGCTGCAGGTAGGTTGGGAAAGAGAAGACATTGAGATCGAAAGCAAAAACAACCAAAAAGGTGCTCCGTTTTCTGGAATCCGCTAGAACCTCCGCAAAGCACGGTCGCGCAGTATCGGCGACTGCAACTGCTTTTCCATCGTGATAGTGAGCTCGTCGCTGGACTCCGTCCGGATTATCTGCCCGTACCAGAAAGGTTCTCGTTCTCGTACTTGCCGCCAATGGGTCGCAGTGCGTGACGTGAAAAGCGTGCTAACTTCCTTGTGACGCCCAGGACAGAAAAAAAAAGGAAAACTGTTGGTGGGTCAGGTCCTCGAATGCTTGCGCGTAGGGTGCCGATTACGGTTTATCTACGCGGCACAAGTTGTGCTTGCTGCAGCCAGACTGAACGGCCTCTCGGGTGAAACAGAAGTAGGTACGGGATGTTCGCTTCCCTGCCAGCATTTGATGCTTCATAGCATGTCCTGAGACGCGGCATACTTTTTCGGCAGGAGTTATAGATCTTTCCATCGGGTGAGCAAGACGTCGAAGCGCCTCCTCCGTGGGCCGTTGGAAACCTGTTCCCCTGTCACATGCACCACATTAGCGCCAAGTGCACACAACACAGTGAGCTATGTGGTGACGCCCAGGGAGCCCTTAATGGAAAGGTATATAAGGTATCTAATATGTCACTGCGAACAGGTAAAGTATCCATGTATAGTTAATGCCGTATGATGGTGGTAAAGTTTTTCTTCTGCAATAGTTTGTCTCATAGCAATTATGAAAACGCCGCTGCCTGAAACGATCATCGGACTTTTCAGTAGAGATTTTTTCCTTAATCGAAGAAATGAAAGCAGTGACGTTCACGTATACGATAGCGGTGTTAGCGGTGAAGTTTTCGAATCCTGTCGGCTGCGCCATGTTAGCAGTGAAGTGTCCTGTATTAGCGTGTTGGGTCCTCGTGGCTTGTAAGAAATGGGAGTGTTAACAGTGGCAAAGGAAATGTGCGCTAGCGTATTAGCTTACAGCGTTGCGACCACAGCCAGGGTGTGGACCTTTGTTCGTATAACAAACGCAATGACGTGCATCGCGGCGCGGAAGTGTGGTTTAATTGATATTTTTAGTAGACATTGTACAATTGTTTCACACGCGTTGATACGCTAGCGCTTTTTTTTTCGCGCATAATGCATGCGTTTACTGCGTTCCTGGCTGATCCCTTTATAGCTCGCCTCCTTTCTGCTCGCCCCAAGGGGCCTGCCTCTGTGACACAGCCCACCTCGTCACTGGTTTTGCGTGCTCTAGTTTCTCTGTGGGGCTACCACATCAGCAACGTCCTCTGTCCTCCCTGACAGTTTCTCTTTTTTTTTTGTCCCTTATTCTTCACAGCCTCCGTCTTCTGTCGCCGTCCCCGCGCTCTCCGCCCGGCCCCGCTTGTGTTGCGTTCAACTCAGCCACCGCCTGCTAATGCAGCGAGCAGCAAGCTCTCCCTTTCCCTCTTCACCTCGACCCCCGCGTCGGGGGACCGGAGGAGACGGGGCGATCGCGCCGACCCGTCGTCATCGGCGGCTTTGCCATCGGCGCCAGAAGAGTGGAGACGAACGACTCGGGGCGGCGCAGAAGCCAGCGGAGAAGGAGCGGTCCGGGAAGGGCGCGGGGTGCGGCACGGGGAGACGGATAATTGACGATCCGACGGCGCGATAAAAGCGGCGACCGCACGCGCGCGCGATCTGGAATTCGCGCCGGCTCCGATCCGCCCCGGCTGCAGTGGCTGCTGCAGTGGCAGCAGCTTCACCACCGCCGCTCTGCTCCACGCGAGGAGGAGGAGGAAGAGACAGGAGACGCCGCTGGCAGCAGCAGTAGTTCGTTTGTTGCTACCCTCTCCCTTTTTCTTTTCCTTCTTTCCGTTCTCTCTACTGCCACCTCTTTTCTTTCTGCACTCCCCCTTACCCCAAGCCGGCGACATTGCGTGGGGCTGTGCTGTGCGTGCGCTAGGCGGCGGTGCTCGAGCGGCCGCGGCGGCGAGCCGCTGACGTCGTTGGCTTTGCGGTGGCATCGGGTATTTCTGGAACGCCCTTCGAAGCGCGCGCTCGCTCCGCTGGCGTGCCCCGCGATCGCCGCAGCGTTCTGTTGCTCTTGGCGACGCTTCGCCGCTTGTGTTTTGTTGCTGCTGCGTGCGGCCGCCTTCCCTGTGCGCTGCTGTTTGTGTCGGTTATGGCGGCGCGGCGCCGGTTTGGTCTTATCAGCGCTCCCCGATAGGGCTTCTGCGTCCGACGCCTAGCAGCGCCGACCGAGGACGTGCGCATGCAGCTGAGACGACGCCCACCCGCGCTCTCTAGGCGTCGGAGCGTACGCGCGTGCCGCGGTTATGCAACGGTATAGCTTCATCTCCCATCTCAGAGAGGAGAGACGAGCCTCCGTTTATGAATCCATTTTCCTGTTCGCTTGCTTGCTTTCCGGTACCTTTGCCCGCCTCTTTCTCTAGATTAAGCGTCTGTATAGCCCGTTGTGCAATAACCGACGGTCCAGGTAATAAATGACCTACCTACCTACCGTAACTTATAGTGCAACAACCGCCGTCAGGCAATGTGACAGCATACTCTTGTGATTGTACGTAATTCAAGGAAGACTTTTCCGAGATACCGGAATCCATAGAGATGATGTAGAGCCCGAATCAAGCACTCATGGCTACAGGTAAAAAATCTCAGCCCGTTCGCGCTCCATTTCGGTTTCCTCCCACAGTTAATTTCCTTTCTTTCTTATGTCGGCTTGTTCACTTCTCCGCTCGCTACGCGCACAACACTTTTCACTGGTCATTTAATGCTCACTTTGAGGTAGTTACACTGCAGAGACGCACCGTATGCCCTTCCATGACGCAAGAAGTTACTAATGCGAAGTGCACCCACCACGGTGGCCTATCGGCTGGTCATCCCAAGGTCGTGGGATCGAATCCTGCCTCTGCGGCGGCCGCATTTCAATGCAGGCGAAAACAAAAGCTCTCGCTAGTTAGCTGTGCTGTATTAGTGCACGTTAAAGAATGCTATTGATGGTAGAGATTTATTCAGAACCCTCCACTACGGCCTCCCTCACTTAGCCCGTGTACATCTTCAAGATGTTTGGCCCCAGATACCACATGTCACAAATGTAGATTGGCTGTTGTCAATTAAAGACGCCGAAGTGCAGCTGTTCATTAACCAGAGTGTTTCAAAGCCCTTGCTTAATCCCTACACGAGTAAAGTCGTAATGAACAAAGTAAGGCTTGAAATATGGCACCAAATTTGCCGTGAGTACATCAGAGTGTGTGGTGAGAAATATCCGAGATGAGCAAAAAGAAATTACATTATTTCCGCGACGCTGTTCTTTAACGACAGAGGAGACTTTCGTTTGGGTTGTTGGCACATATAAAGAAAGCCATAATGACAAAAACGGAAATAACTAGGATCATAAATACGTGAGGTTACCAAAAGTGCAAAAGTGTCGTGGACTACGCGATGAGTGTTGACCAATTACGACTCACCGACCTTCTCTGTAAAGGAACTCACCAACCTAGAAAAAGCCGTACTTACTCATGCGACCACAAAACGTTCTCTACCCTCTGAAAGCTTTTGTCAACGCAAGAATGATCTCATTCGTTCTGTCTTAGAAGTCAGAATCGTTGTGCGCACATCGCTCGAAACTACAGAGCATCCCCCTTGCCGCCGCACAGGTGTTTCGGAAGCAACAAAGCTGGCTTTCCCACGCAGCATCACAATAAGCAGCGCATGTCTCGCGCTGTCCTCTATTCTAAAACTGTGCACAAGTTTCGTATTTTTGTTTCGCATAAGGCCATTGTCGACACTTGCCAAACAAAGCTGATTAAAAAATTATTCCTCACCCGATGAAAAAGAATTTCGTGGACGTGCTGCGGCAGTTAAGGAATTCGAAAGTGTGTCTAATTCACTCAGCATGACAAGATGAACGAGAGCGACCAGCATTAAAATACAACAAAAAGAAACAATAAAGGTTCGTGCGATTCAGGGATTCTTTCCACTGGCCGTTGCTCGTCGCGTCGAGGACGCTAGAAATCACCCTGGAATACGAAAAAACGATCCGCTAACTCACGTATAGAGAGGCAAAGCCCTCTTTCAGGGAGTATGGGCGAGTCCTGACGATGTGTGATGCACTGGGAGCGTCTGCTGCAGGCTGTTTCATGGAATCAAGCTAATTCTTGTTCACACCGACCGCATCCATCCCCCACCCCGCGTCCTTAATTTTTCCGGTTTTTGGTAGAATCGGCGGAATCTTGAACATCTCAAGTAAGCATCCAAGATGAAAATAAATTAAGAATGATCATATTTATAACAGCACTAATAATAATAATATCTTAGTTTCTCATGCAACTCCTCCCCTACAAAGTACATTCAAACATTCTCAAAAGCACAAAGTACAGCTTGACGTGCTCGGGCTTTGCACGAAAAAATGAAATAGAAATAGTAGGAACACTCCAGAATTAATTCAAACACTGAATAGATCGCATCTACTCAGTTACTGCATAGATTAAAATGCAAATGAAAATATGAAAGCAATTCTTGTGACCGCGAGCTTTGAAATGAATTGAAATATATACCTTAGTACGCAGCATACGTGAATGCTGTGAGGAAGGCCTTTAGAAAAGGCTGTAGAACGGCTTAGTGGGGTCCTCGGACGGAATCCACGAGACGGTTCACTTTGGAACCGGCTGGCTTCACCGCGTGCCGCCTCGCGCTATTGGCCGTGTAACCGCGTGTCGTCATGGGTTGGGCCCGGGCAACGCGCGGCCAATCGCGCGAGTCGGTTCCAAACCTAGCCGTCTCGTGGATTGGACCTATGGTCTCAAAAATAACAAATGTACAAGGCCCAGCATTCGAATTCTCAAATATATATATATATATATATATATATATATATATATATATATATATATATATATATATATATATATATATATATATATATATATATATATATATATATAAACACACAGGGCGTCCCAGCTATTTGGACCAAGGCTTGAAAAAACCTAAGCGATCTTCAAAATGATATCGCTTGGATGTTGTTAAGGTTTATCTAAAGTTACATTACCGTTTTTTTTATCGTCTTACTTGAATAATATTTCCAGATAAATTAATCATTTTTTTAAAATATAGCTTCAAACGTTCAGGCGTGAATAAGAAAGTCGAAGAGCTCCACAAATCTTGGCCAACCAAGGCACTTCCAACGCGATTGCCTTAGCGTGGCCGTTTTTATTCGGGAAAAACGAAAGCCCGCGGAGTTTTAAAAATACCACGTGACTGCGCGCTCAGTGCGCCCGAATGCGCTGCGATTACAGCGCTCTCATCCGTGGTTTGTAAGAAACATCGCCCCCGCCGCGCCTTCTCTTCGCTTACGAGAATGGGCTTCTATCTCTGCTTGGCTCTGACGTTACCGGCGGCGGATGGCGACGCATTGTGCATTCTGCTATCGTGATAGCGCAATTATCGCCGAAGAAACGGGAGCCGGCTTTCATTCAACTGCAACCCGAACACAGCGGCGCTTATCTTGGAACCGTCGTGTGCAGCACGAAAGGCGCGAAGCGAGCGATGTGTTTTACAATGCACGAATGAGAGCGCTGTAACTGGGGCGCGATCGGGCGCGCGGAGTGCGCCATCACGTGGTATGTTTTAAACTCCGCGGGCTTTCGTTTTTCCCGAATTAAAACGGCCGCTCTATGTCTGTCTCCTTGGAAATGTCTGGGTTGGACAATATTTCTGGAGCTCCACAAATTTCCTATAGACGCCTGAACATTTTAAGCTATATTTAAAAAGTTAATTTATCTCGAATAATTATTCAAGTAGGACGATAAAGAAATGGTACTGTAACTTTAGATAAACTGTAATAACATCCACGCGATTTCAGTTCTGAAGAACGCTTAGTTCTTTTTCAAATCTTGGTCCAAGTTAGCTGGGACACACACACACACACACACACACACACGCACGCACGCACGCACACACACACACACACACACACATATACATAGGTAAACGAAATGAGGGGCTCGTTTGACAAACATATTAAGGAAGCCAACAGTCACCGAAACCAAGGGGCATAGGGGAATGTTTTTAATCTTTTTTTTTTATTTGTAGTGTCAATCAATCGGTTTAAAGGAAATGGTTTAAAGGAAATTTCTTATGAAGCAGCAGAAAAAACAACCATGCCGCCGGTGCGTGGTTGTTTTTTCTCCTGCTTCATAAGAAATTTCCTTTAAACCGATTGATTGGCACTACAAGTAAAAAAAAGATTAAAAACATTCCCCTATGCCCCTTGGTTTCGGTGACTGTTGGCTTCCTTCATATGTTTGTCAAACGAGCCCCTCATTTCATTTCCCTTGTCTGCTAATATATATATATATATATATATATATATATATATATATATATATATATATATATATATATATATATATATATATATATATATATATATATATATATATATATATATATATTCTGCAAATTCGTTGTCGTCGTTGTTAGAAAAACCAAATGAAGATATTTTGAAAGGGACTGAAACACTGACTTTAAACATTACGTTTGTCTCTATCTTAAAGGATAGGAAACATTTTTTTATTCGATTTTCGGCTGCTCTGGAAAGCTTTCACGTAACTCGATTCAAGCGCTTGACCCAAGTAAGCCGCTCGGAGGAAGTGACTGTGAGAATCATAACGGAACGCTAGCAATTACAAGGTGTGTCGTTCCGTTCTTCCAAAAGGTTCAGGCCCGTTCAAGCGTGGCGATTTGGCGGCAATTATTTACAAGAAGCAGGGGATGCAGTGGGGAGTTCTATTTCCAGAAATATACAGGTATGAAAAACTGCAACTTAGAGAAGTAAAGTTACACGGACAGTTTCTAAAATCTCAAAGTTCGAATCAAATGTTCCCAGATGACGAAATAAACACATCTTCGCCTAAGTAACAGTTAAAGACATCCTATAGCTGAAATAAAGAAGAAAAAATGCGTATGGGCCAGGCATCCAATACGAAAGCAAGATGGTTCCAAGAGAGGACAATCTTGTCGGAGGCTCAGGTGGGCGGGTGAGATTAGGAAGTCTGCAGGGTTAATGTGGCCGCAGCTGGCACAGGACAGGGTTAAAATGAGGGATATGGAAGAGGCCTTTGTCCTGCAGTGAACATGGGGCTGCTGCTGATGATAATGAAGTAATAGTTAAAGCCTCTCGGCGCTGCCGAAGTGCGCGCCCAGCACGGAGCCACCACTTATAGACAGGACCCGACTGACTGGTCGGCACAGCGATATCCGGCCTTTTCTCGCTTTTCCAAAGGTTTCTAAAATAAAGAAGCGAGGGTGGCCGTTTCCTGAGACTCGTCTTATGCTGCTAATAACCTACGAAATTTTAATATGAGGCGGTCCAACCCGTGAGGGGTTGGACACGACCTAAGAGCCAAGACTCTACTAAAGAAAATTAAACAGAGGAATATAATATTCAGCACACATCCTCTCCACGCAAGTATGGTGTAACGCGAGGATTTACTAGCCCTCTCCAGGTGACGGCATCTCCCCTTATAATTGGTTTATAATTGTTTTTTTGGGGGGGAAAGGAAATGGCGCAGTATCTGTCTCATATATCGTTGGACACCTGAACCCCGCCGTAAGGGAAGGGATAAGGGAGGGAGTGAAAGAGGAAAGGAAGAAGAAGGTGCCGTAGTGGAGGGCTCCGGAATAATTTCGACCACCTGCAGGGATCTTTAACGTGCACTGACATCGCACAGCACACGGGCGCCTTAGCGTTTTTCCTTCATAAAAACGCAGCCGCCGCGGTCGGGTTCGAACCCGGGAACTCCGGATCAGTAGTCGAGCGCCCTAACCACTGAGCCACCGCGGCGGGTCAACTCCCCTTTCCACATTCCTGCTTTGCGCCCTGTCATCTGGAGTGCCGCCGGTGCTCCCGCGTGACACTTCTTGACAGATGAGACGACGTTTCCTTTCAGTGAATCATCCACAGTTGTCAGCGTGTTTGTAGGCGCCAGACTTGCGGGAGTTGGACGCGCCGGCTAATTAGCCACATTAACGTTGGTGACAGTGCTGCGATGGGGGAACCACCGCGAGGGGTCGCGGTGCGTCGGACAGGGAAGGATTGCTCTAGCATCGCTGGAATGCCACGAAATAGACGCTTTTATCATAGCGCAAACGTAACGACGGAGACGTACGCAGGTTTACCGGTCGCATCCTGTGCACGCGCAGTGACATGGGTAGAGCAAGGCGGGCCGCTGCGCAGGCGGTGTCCGGTAAACCGGTACAAATCTCCGCTAATACGCCTCCGGTATGATAAAAAACGTCCATTAAAGGGGAAAGTAATGCGTACTTACGGACGCGCTAGTTTTCGATTAACGGTTTAGGAATGGGTCGGCGGAGACGATTGTCACCGGCCACCTTCAGTTACAATGCAATGCGTAGCACGTACTTTTCTCCTGGCGTCAGCACTATGTGCTGCTCGCGCGCTTTTGCCTCTGCCCCCAGGGCCCATGCTGACTTATTCCTAGACGTGGCTAAGCCAATAAACGCTGCTGTCAGCTTTCAACGCTCGCGGTCTCTTGCCCTAGTTGGAAGAGCCACTGACGCGGCCACGTTTCATTAGGCGCGGGCTTCTCGGAAAGACATATGACAGAGCGCGAGGCGTCTACCTCAGCGGAGGCGCATACCGCTGAGATAAACCCAAGCTACCGACGCACTAATTTGGCTGCGGCCTTGTAGGTACGAATTAATTTCAGTTATTGAGTATAGCATTGGGATTAATGATCTGCTTTTGTTTGCAGGGTTTAAAATAACGGTCTGCGCTGAATTTGTGTAGATTTCAAGCCCGTTATGTCGTATCGGATTTCCAATACGCAAAATTATGTTTTACAATGCGTAATTAGCTTGTTCGTTGATGCGACATAAGAAAGTGTCATCACCATGCATTACAGATCACTTATTTAACTTAGCAGCAATGTAGTTTCTGTCGCGTATAATAAAACCCCATAAAATACTGCGCTGGACCACGCCTGATAAAATTGATGTGAAGCCGAATTGTGTTTGTATGCTGCAAAGTGACTGCTGATATCAAAAGATTCAAATGCACGCCACACAGACCATACATTTCAAATTTATTCATGAATAATTTCTAGTTTAGAGTTTTAAATGCTTTCTTTGAAATCCCCATGTACCTTGAGAGCTAGCTGTCTCTCAAGAAATCCCTTAAAAATAAACTTTTTCTTCTAATTGATCAAGCTCCGTCGATTCAGCCACATGTCCTACTCTCTAATGACACTTAAAATTGTTCCCTGTACAGCAACCTCCATTTTTTCTCCGCTTGTATTTTTGCTCGTCAATGCCGATAGTGAGTTGTTTTCTTGGCTCTGAGTGGGCGATTTTCTAAGCCTCCGCCATTGGAACCACGAATGCTTAGAAGGGGGCCATGATCAGGCCTGCTGTGCTCTATCGCAGTCCACATAAACACCACACCATTTCTCGCTCCCTCCCTCAATCCTTCTCAGACCGCAAACGTTAGGCAATTCGAATCTCAATCCCCACCACTGAGGCAGCAGCTTGCGCACCAAAAGCAGCTCGCTAGCTGTGGCGAAACGAGCGCGCCTTGAGCTCGAGGCAGCGCTACATTTCGCTCCGGCGCCCGCACATAATACGGGCGCGCGCAGCGCAGGACAGATGGCCGCGGCAGCGGTCCTGCCTAATCCCCGGCGAGCAAGGCGTCCACTGCCCCCACACTCGCCGCGCCATGCCGCCAAAGAGCGCACCCCCCCCCCCCCCTTTCTCGTTTGTCTTGCCACAGCAGCAGCAGCAGCAGAGACGAGCCGAGCAACCCCGCTGTTTGCGGCCGCTGCGCCGCGCTAACCCGATTACGTCCGCCTCGTCGTCGTTTCTCGGCGGGTCCGGTCCCGCGTTCGCGATCTGAGCGCGCCTCCTTTTCCCCTCCATCGTCAGCTCCAACAGCGCTGACTGCCGTTCGCCCCCCCCCCCCCCCCCCTCTCCTCCCTCGGCGTCGCCGTTCGGAGACGACGCGTCGCTCGGTTCTCGGGGACCCTGCTCAGCGTCGTTCCTCGCGCTGCTCCTTCTCTTCAACCCCCTCCTCTTCTCCCTCCTTTGTGCTCTCCAAATGTGCGCTCAGTTGCGTGCAGCGGAAAACACGCCCGGCGCTTACTTGAAAACGCCAGCCGCCGTTCGAAACGAAGGCAACAGCAATATCGTCGTGGGGACAAGTTCCCGCGTATAGTGAAACGGGGTGGCGTCAGCGCCTCTCACTCGCAGAACACGAGACCACGAACGGGCGTTTCTTGCACGCAACACGACTCCTCTGTTGCGTGCACTGTCCAGGCGCGCTGTCAAATCTTGCGTGTCCAGCGGAGTGCTGCCGCGTCGCATGGCCTAACTCGTTCCTGTGCTGCTGCAATACCAACGTTTGGTGACGCCGATATGGAGCGATCTTGCGTCATTGTATTGCGCGCGTGTGGAAGCGTATACGCGCTGCGTTTATCTTTATTATTTACCTCGTATCCTGCAAGCTTCTTGCACTCCATTTCTGGATGTCCTGCGCTGGAATCTACTCGTAATAGGGCCCGCAGCCGCCGCTGTTACTTACCGGTGGCATCCGTTACAAAGCTCCAACTTCAGGGCTCACTGCAACATGTAGAAAAGGGCGAGTTCATAATTCGCACGAGTAGCGAAGTATCGGAAAAGACAAGGGACTATGATAAAAACGCGGCTTGCCTTTGTCGAGTTTATCGTATTTTGCGTTTTTTTTCTGTAGTAATACGAAGAATTTGCAAGGTCTCGTTTTCAGAAGGTTTGCGCCGACAGCTGTGGCGCGATTTGCGTGTGGTCGCGCGATCGGAGTCGCACTATCCGACCGTTGACTCCTTGTCGTACAAAAGCCCAGCACATGAAGCCGCTGCACCCAACTGCGCCCCAAGCGCGAACACTGGCCGGTGGCTTCTTATCGCGGGTCCCGCAGGGAGAGGAGGGGGCACGGGGAAAGGGGGAATATATATCGTATTCCGGTGTCGCGCCGAAGCGGCGCGCTCGCCCCGCTGACGTCATTAGTCTTCCAGGCCCCGCATCAGCGCTCGGCATCGGCGGCGAAGGCTTTGGGCCCGCAGCGCGCGGCCGCCCCATTTCACGCGTGCGCCTCCTAATGAGAGCCATTTTCAGCCTCCGCTGACGCAGGCGGCCGCGCTCGTACCGCGCGGAGAGCGGTCCTCTGATCGGAGCGGCTAGCCCCGCAAACAGGGAAGGTGGGGCGCATGCTTTGTCTTCTTCGAGATGGCTGGGAAGCCCGCAACGTCTGCAGCAGTGGGAAGTTTTTAGTAAAGTCATCTCAAGCGTCTTTAGGCACAGCGCTTTCTTGTGCTAAGTTGCTATTTCGTACTTCGAGCTACTGCCGCTGCCGCATGGCATTTCGGACGTAGGAGGCTCAGTCGGCGAAGTCAAAAATGACAGATCGAGGAAACGTCAGGCGCATATAAAGGAACGATGAGGAAACATTGGAACGAGTCTTTGTAGACAGATTACCACGTTCTAATGACAGAAAGGCTAATGCCAATGAAAACAGAGCTTTCATAAGGTAGAAAAGACAAAAATTAAATGCAGCAAACGCTCCCACCCGCCGTTTCCACAAATAAACTGACGCAACGTCTTTACCGATTATTTGTTCATATCTCAGAGGCTAGGCTAGACCATTATTCACTTACAAGCGCTGATTAGGGCGTTTTTTTTTCGGCCCTCGGGCCACGAGTTTGAATCGAGAATTTTTTGCAGAAAATAAAAATTGGATCAAGTTATTAAAAGTGTCTCTTAAGCACGCATTAGTTGCGCGCGTCCTTGCGCTGTTGCGCACGTGACAATAACATGAAAACGCGCCAGTGGTACAGAGGGCGGTGTACGTGTAGGACTCGAGTCTTGAGCACTTTTTCGTTTTGTTTGAATCTTTTTTCCTTACAGCGCAATCGCGCTTCGTTCCTTTTTGTCTATCTCGCTTGTCCCTCTCGAGTCTGTTCCTCGGGTTCCAACCGCACGCGCGCCGCCCCCACATCCGCCCGCGAACGAGAAAGGCTCCAAATCCGATCGGCCCCGGCTACGTGCCGTGCTCGGGCTCTTTCACGCCAGCTGCATCGTGAAGCGCGATTTCGGCGGCCCAGAACGGCGCGCTCGGCTGCCGCGCCGGCGTCCCACCAGTGCGGCTATAAACAGAGGCCACCTTCGTGAGCGGCACCGTGGGCGGAAGCGCCGCGGTACGGGCTATTGTGTTACCCTGTAGCAAGAACCGAGCGTGGATGTACCCCACCGATCGGGCCGGCTCCCCAATATCGGCGCCTCGTCAGCCCACGCGCACGATTCTTCGGGGTTCAGGCTTCCATCCCATTTGCACCTTTTCGGGCCGCCGAAAGAGGTACGTGTCTGGAGTTAGAAAGACGGCGTACATTGGCTATGCGCGCAATTCCAATCCCTGAATGTTGCTTGGGCCGAGTCCGCGTACCTGCGGCCTGTGCTTCGTAAAGGCCGATTCACACAACGGACCGTTCGCCCGCGGTCCGCGCATCATGTGTTCGTGCGTCACCGAACTGAGAGGCGTGCTGTCGGCCCGCGGACTGGACAACCAATGAAGTTTCAGTGCCTCGCGGGAATTAGCGGCGGCCCGCAAAGATGCGCGCGCTAGCTCTGGCAACCACCGCTCTTGCCAATATTTCGGCTGCCGCATTTCGCCGAGTGACGTTGAGCTGGCGCGCTGTTTTGACAGGCTGCACCGCGTTCGCTGCCATGACAAAGCGATCGACTGGGCTCGCAAGACGGCCCAGGCCATTGAGGAATTGGACAAAGGGCCGCACCTGCGCCATTCAATCGCAGTCATGGGTGTGGAGGAAAAACCAGTTTGACCAGCGTTGCCAAACACTTTAAAATAATCTGGCAACAGTGGTACACCCAGCGCGTCGTCTGCTCTTTTGGTCCCTCGCATCAGCTTGACATCATCGGATCGCAGGCCAGTTTTCAGTGGCGCATCAACACGTGATGCGCGGGCCGCGGGCTAACGGACCGTCGTGTGAATCGCCGATGCCTTAAGCCGCACCGCTATGACGCAGATTTTTTGGATGGTATTACTAAGTAATGTAGAATGATAGTTTCCATCATGATATTTTCCAAAGCGGGGGACGTCAAGAGTAAAAGCTTTCAATGGCAGCTTGCGCCCATTTTCCCTAGAATCGTTCAAGAAGCACGCCTGTCTTAACCGAAGATTGGTAAAATATTGAGCATTTCTTTCCCGCATCACAGAGGTGCTACAAAGAGCTACATTGAGCTAATCACGGCATTCTCTGCTTGTTTTCTATTTACAGCGAATTCCTCAAACATGAATGACACACACAGGAGACGAGACTGACGGAAGGAACGAAAACTTTGAGCCGCTTACGTAAAGGCAGTTGTGTCGCGTGTGACCTCTTCTGTTTGTCTTTCATGTTTGCTCAATTTGTTGTCAGTAGAAGCCACGAACCAGCTCCTCCTGAAAGACATTCTCTTCTGATTTGTTTCCTCTCATTCTCTTGCATACATTTTTATGACATGTGTCAGTGCTTGGTTTACAACGTGAACCTTTTGCAACTCTTCCATTACCCACTCAGATGCATATCCAATCTTATATATTAAGGCGAAAGCATTTAATGGCTCATGCTGTCGTCCGTTGTCCGTTCGCAGAGGGTATCACACGTTTAACTCTGGAACTGAAAAAGATAGCAGAAAAAGAATTGTTGCTTCAGATAGAGGAGGAAAAATGAACCTAGAAGCCAAGTTTGATGACTGTAGAGTAATTAGTTAATTAATTATAGGCAAAATTTTCTAAATTGCGCCGAAATAGCGCGGACGTCGATAGAGCCACGGGAATAGTGTGACGTCACATCCACTAGAAGTCGTCACGGCATAGTGAAAATTGTCACAGAATGGTCGGCTTTCGCCTCTCAACACTTTCGTGCTCAAAGTGTCTCGTAATTTTTTTCTTTACCCCCACCCAACCCCATTTTTTTTTATTTCTCCAAATTGATACTTCTCTTCCAAATGTGCAGCTACGATTGAGAGGGTGCGGAATTATGTTATTTACTCCAGCCGACAGAAGGCAATAAATATTCGTGTTTTCTAATACTTTCGTGCGCCCGCGTTCTGATCATCAATTTCATTCCGTTTCCTGACCAATTACGAGCCGCAACGCTGCTCCTACGGGAGTATGCTCTGTTTTCTATATTTCAAATCAGTTGACTGCTGCTCTTCGAACAAATGCGATTATGACAAACTAAAGTAGGTATCTTCTTCTCTGTTGGGTGATGCTGTTCTAATCAGCTATGGGTGTTTGCTGTTTTTTATATACCAAAGTAGAATTTAAGAAAATGAACGGGACACTTAAGCCCCGCCTTAAAGGTATGACGGCATTGAGTAATAAGTTAGTTCCCATGCATGCAGAAGTTCATTCATAGATCCCCTAGTGTCCTCATATCTCTCCCAGCGCAGTGGTGGGGAGCGGTTAAGCGATGCGCCGCTGCCCTGCTATGGTAGGCGCTCCCAGTGGTGGTCCTTGTGTAGCTCAGGTTGCTCTTCTCGAGCGAGGAATCATTAAATTTAACTGCCACCTGCCGCGGTGGGCAGCGTGCTTACTATCGGACGGGCAGGTTGGGAAGGCGCCGCAAGGTCGCATGAACTAGGTTGCCCGCCTGCCTCCTATATATTGCTCTCTGGGGAGCACCTGCCAGAGCCATGCTCGTGATTTTTCGCTCACAACGCCGACACCGGATTTTCTGGGGAGCGATGATTTTAACGCTTTCGCGTTAAAAAACGTACAGTACTATAAAATCACGCAAACTGAGGAGTGTAGGAAGGTCGGTGATCACCTGCCGGGACTTTTCCGGCATTGCCTGTCCAAAATTCACGGGCCTTGGCTCAACAATGAGGAATGCAGGCAGGTCGGGGATCACGTGCTGGTACTTTTCCGGCAAGATGCACTGGTCCGAAATACACGGGCCTTTGGCTCAACGCAGATTGGCAGGAGTGCGGGAGGGTCGGGGATCACGCGCTGGTACTTTTCCGGCAACAAGCACCGGTCCGAAATACACGGGCCTTTGGCTCAACGCGGATTGACAGGTGTGCGGGAGAGCCGGGGATCACCTGCTGGTGCTTTTCCGGCACCGTTCCCCGGTCCGAAATACATGGGCCTCGGCTCAATGTGGATTAAAAATGAGGAATGCAGGCAGGTCGGGGATCACGTGCTGGTACTTTTCCGGCAAAATTCACCGGTCCGAAATACACGGGTCTTGGCTCAGCGCGGATTGGCAATAAGGAGGGCAGGAACGACTAGCATCACCTGCTGGTGCTTTTCCAGCAACATGCAGCGGTCCGAAATACACGGGCCTGGGCTCAACGCTGATTGGCAACGAGGAGTGCATGCAGGCCGGGGATCGCCTGCTGGTAGCTTTCCTGCAGCACCCGTCCGAAGTTCATGGGCCTTGGCTCAATGCCGATTTACAACGAGCAGAGCAAGCAGGTTGGGGATCACCTGCAAATACTTTTCCGGCAGCATGCACAGGTCCGAAATGCACGGGCCTTGGCTCAATGCGGATTGCGCTTTATCGCGCGCGCACTCCACCCCGTTGAGGCCCTTCCTGTCTCGGGAGCACCTAGCTCTATCTAGCGTCAGGTTGCGAACCACAGTACCGCTGGTTTCACTTAGTTGCGGCAGTTGTCCTTACACTTTCATACTCCATTGTTTGAGTTTATTGCAACAAAAAAAAGTAAGGAAATGAAGGCGCCGGAAGCAGACACTGCTGTTTTCATAAAGTAACTGATCTGCAGTCGGCGGAAATAGCATACACAGCGAACACAAGGATG
Source organism: Amblyomma americanum (assembly GCF_052857255.1). NCBI lineage: Eukaryota > Metazoa > Arthropoda > Arachnida > Ixodida > Ixodidae > Amblyomma > Amblyomma americanum. Next base: position 115,318,532 of record NC_135499.1, read on the forward strand.
TGAACCAAAGATTGAAGTGAAAGCGAGAAATGATAGAGATGAGTTAATCTTGGGTTTTTTTTTTTTTTAGGGCTCCCTCTACTTCTGTTCTGACACCACGCGTCCTCACATTTTAGGCCAACCAAGTGACGGGTTGGCTCGTGTCCTACGTCGATAAAACAATCAGACCTAGTCCTCCAGGCGGAAAATCTGAAGTTCTAAGTACTTGGTATGCCGACCCAATAATCTTTCGGCTGTTCTTATTGTCTTGAGCTATCTCCTCTCATTACGCTCACCGCCTCTCTTTTCCCGAGCACTAGACAACGGTATGACAGGAACTGAATAACATACCGGCCCATGTCTCCGCAAGCATTAAAGTAGTAATGCATTTGTTTTGAGCGGGAATATTTGCCCGTTTCCAAAGGCCACTGTGTTTTAATCTCTTTGATATGCCAACGCCATGGTCACCACCTCCCAGAGGTTTTTTCTCCCTCTCGTTTACAGCACCGCGAATGGGTGCCTAGGGCGTGTAATTTTGGTTTGACAATGCCAGAATGCTCTAAAAAGCTTCTTTCTCAACCAACGTCCCAGATTCCAGAAGTATGGCTGCAGCATAAATTTTCAAGATGCCCTTGCGCAGTTCCTCCTCAGTCAACAAACAAGCAACTCGCCTTCACAGCACCAGTGATCAGGAAGCAACCCATAGGTTTTAGGGGCTCTACTCATCATCACACCCTTTTTCCTTGGTTGTATTGGTCCCTCTTTCCAGCGCGCACTGATCGGCGCAGTCATCCGCCAAATGGCTTCCTTCGGCGAATGCAGGCCGTCGCGGTCTTCGGGGCCGTCGGTGTCGAAAGCTCTTGCGCTGCACACTGCTGACGCACGGACGTCGACGCAAGGGAGGACGTTCGAGGGGCGCGCTGTCCCTCTCCGCCTCGGTCCTTCCACTCCGGCCGGGTCAGTCGGGTCAGGAGATTGGCTGCCGCAGTAATCTTCTGCGAGGAGCTCGCGCGTGGTGAGCCCCCGGGCCGCTGCTGCCGCTGCCCAACTCTGCTGGTCTTGGGGCCCGACTGACGCAAGGCCGCAGCCCGGCGGCAGAGGCGCGCCGCGCGACGCGATAGCATCGCGGCCGCCGGTGCTGCTCGCTCCGTCGCCCGCGTGAGCCCTGCTTGGCTCAGAACGGCGGGAGAGGGAGGCAGACGGTGACGGGAGAGGGCTGGTATGAATTAGAGCTAATACGAACGCAGTCGCAAAAACAACGCGGAGACAGAAAAGACTTTAGCTACCGTATCCGCGAGGACCGAATCGCTCGGCAACGCACGTCGGCCCAGCGCCGGCCTTTCGGCGTGCAGTTTGAAAACTGCAACCAGGGGCACATGCGCGTATGCGCTCGCCGGCAACGCACGCGTTAATACAGAGCGCACCCCAGAAGAGAAAAAGAGGGGGGCTGCTGCGGGCACGGGCGGGCGGGAATGGTTTAGTGCGCCGTATATATAAAGCGCCGCGGGTGCGGGGTCGGCAGCTGCGACGACCGCACCCCCACGGAGCGCTCCGGCGGCGCGGGGCGAACGCAGGCTAGGCAATGAAGGGAAGCCATTCCTCGGTCCCCGCGGGGCCCGAAACGGCGGGTCCTGCGAGCGGCCGCGGATCGCAGCGGTCGGTTACCGCGCGGCAGGTTGCGCGCGGCGTGTTTAATGTATGCGAGCGGGGAACTCGCCTGTGCCGCCGCCGTAATCGTGGAGTCAGCGCCGCCGGAAGTGTGCAGCATGCGGGCGCTCCATCTTTTGGAGCGGCGTTGGTTCCCGCAGCGTCCGTCTCGGCCTGCACAGACCGGTCTGCGTGCGCCTGCTGAAGGACGGAATCGCGGTCCTTGCGGCTGAATAAGATTTTCGGAGTATAATAATAATAGAGATTTATTCATCACAACGATGAAAAGGGCCGAGGAAAAAAGCCAGCAAGGCTTGACGAGCCCTCGGCCCCTACATATACAAAGGCATCAGCGGAACAAAGAATACATATTGTGCAACAGTATCACAATAACAAAATTAGTACTACAAACGTTAGAGAAGCGAAAGGAAAAGATTACTACAACGCACGAAAGCGAAGCTGCTTGGCACGATACACGCTGGCGTGAAAGTCGTATCTTGTTCGAGACGAATAAACGAGATTGCTCCTCGTTACTGAAGAAAGCAATACTGGACAGCTTTAGCGTAGCGTATACCGCCTACCATCACCGCTTACCGCAGTCACAAACACGCATGCGCAAATGGCGCCAGGTGCCTCCCTTGGCAGCTCAGCGCCTTCTGCTAATGCCTATTGGCGGCCGGATGTCGTGGTGAGCGGTGGTGGTAGATGGTAAACGATCTGCTAAAACTCTCAATTGCCGCCTTGCTGCGATGATGGGGTGGTTGGCAGGAGATCGAAGACAGAAAGGAATGCATTCGAGTGAGATGCGCGCTCCTCTTGTGCCAGTGTACGATTGTTCCGCTCCAAGGTAAGTCTCAACTTCGGCCTATGAGAAAGGCGGCTGAAAAAGTTCCAAGTGTCATGGGTGCTGATTGGTCACGACCCCTCTTTACTCCCGCACTGACAAGAGTGACTAATTTGATCATTTTTATCGCTTGTGATTTTTTACTATTAGCACCAACTGCAACCGCAGCCAATCGCAGAAGGGATTTCGATGTTCCCGTTTGCAACGCCGGCTTGGAACTGTAGCTGTCAGTTGAAAGTTGCGGGTGCTTGAGCGTGTGTGTATGAGGAGCGTGGTAAATAAAAGCAATTAAAAAGTCAACATAACGACGCTTGGCCGCAGTGTAATAATCGGGATATTTTTTCGCGACAACCTTCCTATCACCTCTTTCGTGGGAGCACAGGCGTGCTGCCAGGATTTTTTTTTCGACAGCGCGCTGTACACCCTCATAGATTCCTGCAGGCAACGGGTGACGTGAAAAACAAGAGAAATATATAGCCAGAGGAAGGGAAGTACGTTTAGAAGGCGACATGTGACACGCTTGGAAAAATCGGCAATCGTCCCATTGAAGGCTGCTTACGCTGTGATTTTTTTTTTTGTCATATCACTGTACGTTAACCTATATATGGCATCATAAATTAAGGGAAGCAAGTTTAAAAGTTATTGTGCCACTCGGTGCAAACCCTTCCCCTCAACCCATTGTTTAATGGAGAAAGCGCGTGTCCCGGCATTAATCCAGCGCCAGTATAACAGAGAAATTCCGAAGTGTAGCGGAAACAAGACTGTTCACTTATGCTCCGTGCTTCACCACCGTGAATCAGCTTCAGCGTGTCCAGTTCGCGCTCTTGTTCGCGACTGCCGACATTAGAAGCAGAACAACTCGCCAAGCCCTACCTAAGCCTTCTAGCTCCGGCTTCATAACCGAAAACCAAATCCAACGCTGACGTGTAGCCGATTCTCACCTCGATATAACAGAGCAGCGCACGTGCGCCCCGTCTATTTTTCCCTTCCCACGATTCCGTCGGGACCGGAGACGCGGAGCAACAGCAGCGAGGAGCGCAGTCCTCCTGTCGCCCACCCTCCGGTCGGTCGCCCTCTCGCCTGGAAGCGGCGGCGAACAGCCCTTGGGGACGAAGAGCAGGTTTGCCTCCCGCGAATCGATAGCCACCCCCCTCCGAAGAACAGAGGAGGCTGGCCGGCCTAGCTGGTGCTCGCTGGTCGCCGCGATAGCCGGCCGCGGCGAGCCTCAGGTCACGCCGCTCTCTGGACTGCCACAGCCGCGCCAGCTATCATTCATCACGACGGCGGCGGGAGCGGAGCGCCGTAGTGGGGGGGGGGGGGGGGGGGGGGGGGGGGAGTGGGAAGGGGGCTTTGCGCGCGCGCGCCCGGTCCGCGGTTGTCTAGCGGCGGCTCCCACGTTGCGACCGCCGGCGTGCTCTGTCGGTGGTGGCGAGACGGGCTGGGTCGCTCCCGCCGCCGCTCCGCTTCTGCGGCTGCCCGGCTCCTCGTCGTCGTCCGCCGCGGCCTCTCCCCGCGAGACGGAGGAATGAAAATAAACAGGGCAGGGCGCGGTAAAGGGGGAATGAAAATAGACGCCGCGGGGCCCCTGGCAGGCGCCGCGCACGCGGGCCGATAGCGGGAAGGGGCTGACGAGTGTTCCGAAGAGAGCCCGGGGCGACGGCGGCGAGATGACGATCGACGACGCAGCGATGAGAAGCCCGTTCACGAGCGCCATCCCCGGAGAGCCAGGCTCCCGAGGACCGGGGGGGAATAAAAAGAATTCGTCCGACCGGGTCGCTCGGGCACCGGTCGGCCGTCCCTGTCGTCCACGTGCGCAAGAAGTACTTGCGTTTTAATTTTTTTATATGCAGCTGTAAGAGAAGTGGCGTGCGTGACGAGGCATTGCCGCGCTGTGGCAACGACAACAACCCCTTTCACAAGACGGAGAAATTCCAGGATATGGCGTAGGAGGTCGAGTTAAGGCTGGACGCGTACCATGACGTTGGCGCGCTGTTGCGAAAGTACAACGCATTCTTTCAAGGCGGTCGCCGCGAAGGCTGCTCACAACGTGCCGCTCGCGCTGCTCTGGCACATTCTTGGGTCGCGGCGATTGCCTCCGATAGGGCAGCGAGCAAACACTCGCTCTTGTTTCGCATGCTTTCCGCAGCTACTCCATGTATTTCCACATGCGGATTTAAAAGCGGGCAGCTTATCCGTTTTGCCGATGCGGTGGTATACGGCGTTGCCTCCGCGCAGGCATGCGCCTGTGTGCTAGTCCAGTGCGCTCAAGGAGCATCGCGCTGGCGCCTGGAAACTGGAGCTCCGAAAACTTCGACTAACCTTTCCTTGCATAGTTATCCTGAGAAACATTTTATTGGAAAAGCTGTATCGTTGTGCCTATTTGCATATAATACGCATGTCATGTTCACTTTTACATACGTTGAAAAGAACGGGAAGGTACAGCGTACAACCACTGACGACTAGTACGCGAACTCCGCATGGAAATGTCCAGTCCTGTGCAAAACCTAAAGCCAAGAGAGCGCGTAGTGACTGCAAACCTTCGGGGCCTTGTTGCAACCAATCCGGTGGTGGCAAAGACAAACAAGCAAAGAAAGAACGAAAGAAAGGAAAACGATGGGGCTCCGTTTTCTGTAAGCGGGGACGCGGTGAAGCGGGCATGCTAGCGCGCAAGACGAAACTGAATCCATGACGAACCACCGACGCAATCCTACAAGAGAGTAAAGCGGCCGTTGACTCCTCTCCACCACTCAATTTCAAGGTAGTCGCCGTCTAACGAAAAGCCGGTCGTCGGAATCTGTGGTCAAGTGTCCACCACGCCAGAAAATAGCACTACCAAATCAAGCGCGCTGACAATATCGTCTTTTGTTTTCCATCGCCTTCGGAGGAGTGGTGCAACGCTATCGTTGATCCCGCTCTCGATGCAAGAAAGAGAGAGGCAGCTTCTCTGTTTTTGTATGTCTGGTAGATGCGCCCAAACCGAATCTCAAGTGTACAGTGTATAGGGCCTCGCTTTCGGGCAGGCGTGTTGGGCGGCTGCCACTTTCGTACTTATTGGGCTTCGCGCCGGAAATCAAGAAGCGATGGGGCAATCGGCACTCACTGCGACACCTCCCGGCTCCGCTGACGTGCCGGAGCCGTCGCCCTCTCTGGAGCGAGGAAACGCCCGAGGGTCCAGTGTGCACACGCCTCGCGCTGTTGCGGAACGCTGCCTCGTTAGATGCTCGCCGGGCGCCACCGTCTTTTGCGAGGGGGCGGCGTGGAAGAAAAAATATAGTGCTCCGATCTGAGCACCACGTGATGCTAGGGGGGCGTACAGAGAGCACGGCAGTGCCTGTCCAAGGCAGCGGTGGGTGCTGGCGGCGGCTGCGACGCTCAAGTGGCGGCGGTGTGCTAAGGCGTTACTCAATGTCCCAGCGCAGAGAAAGGAACCATTGCGCGAAGAATGGCGGCATTCGCACGAACAGGCAGATATGCGCACAGGCTAGCGCCAGACAACGCAGGAACCGCTTGGTGGTACACAGGTTGGGTAAACGCCCAGGCTTTGGCCGTGCTTTTTGGACCGAGCTAGAGATGGCGGCCACTATGACGTCAGTGCAAACCGTGTATGCCGACCTTTACGCGCAAAAGGGTTGGATCCCCCCACCCTTTTGCCAAAAATGGTACTGTCAACAGTAGGGGTAGAGTGTTTGAAAGAGAGAGTAAAGACAAGCTGGGAGCTGGCCAATATTGATAGATTCTCTCGTTCTAAAGACTGCGCGCTAGTTTCACTAATGATACATTTGTAAGATAGAAAACGCAGAAACATGAAATGGAGGTGTCGCTGACAGCGGCCCTTTCCACAAGCAACCTTTAGTGACGTTAATGCTTTTTTAAAAGTACCTCCCGCTGTGGCTCTATAGCTATAGGGCTCTGGGATTATGAGCCCGAGGACTCGGGTTCAATCCTTGCCGCGGCGGCCGCGTTTCGATGGAAGCGAAACACAAAAGGCGTCGTTGTGCTGTGCGATCTCAGTGACAGGTCCTTGACAAAGGGTTAGTGCGTAGCTCCTCCAATACAGCGTCCCTGATAGACCATGTGTAGCTTTGGGACGTTAAACTCCATGATACCACAGAAATGACATCCTGTCATACCATTTTCGTCAGTTAAGTCACTAGTCACACTTGTAAGTCCGATTTCCTCAACGATTAATGCACCTTTGTCTGCCGCACAAACATCAGCATAGCCAAAAGCGGCCACACAAGTGATTTTTACTCAGACGAAAATAAAAATTAGGTGTAGTTGACCCTAGTGTCCCCTTTAACGGGTAACTGCACCAGTTTTCGGGAATTCCGCGATATTCAAGGATTCAAATCTATTTAGGCCGTAAATAAGGCATGCCATGTTTCTTTTTTTTTGCGTTAGCATTGAAAATGATGACGAAATCCAATATTATAAATTTTAGGCTTCTCCTCGCAGCACAGGAGGAGTGCGGCGAAGCTCCGTATGACGTCGAGGACAGTAAGATTTCAAATTTCCGCTGCCGTCAATCACACCCTGCCGTATTCTTCCACTGTGCCCTGCCGTGTGTAGTTGGATGCTGCCAAACAACGCTCGGCAGGCTTTGGCTTCGGTGGCGTTGGTTTTCTTCCATCAAAACAAGCGTTTATGCATTGCAATTTTCTTTAATGCGATATTTATTGCCTCATGTCACAAAAGGGGAATGTAATCATGGTTGAAAGAAAAGGATGGCTAAATGAATGAAAACAGGCTGGACAATCTAACGAAGTCGAGGATTGGGCGATGATGCGGTCCCTGCGTCCAAGCGGTATATGACCAAGGGTTGGTACGCAAGAGACCCGCTGCCCCCAGGTGCCGGATTCTCGTCGCTTTCAGCGCCGGTAAAACCTACAGCAGGTGGTGCATTGTGGCTTCAGCATTTCGGGATTTGCAGATTTCACGCCCGGGGCGGGCATGTAAGCCTCGAAATTGAGACCGTTTTGGTGTTACGGTAGGAGTGAGGGCAACCTCCTATGCACGGGTAGGGCCTCGGGTAGGGTTACCACACACGGAGGGATGAGAGCAGGTGTGCGGTGCCGCAGGTGCTCCTTTCTCCTTGAAAGGAGTGTGGCATCATCCAGATTGAGGAGCCAAGGCAATGACGTGGTTGGTGTTGCTTGGCGTGTCGCATAATCTATCTGCACGACTTTGGGAGCTCAGGAGGTCACGTGGGATCCACTCGATACGAACTGGGTACAGGATGCGTGCTGCTAGATGATGGATTTTTTGGAAAATTTCTGGACTGCGACTGACGCGTCAAGTAGGCGTGTTGCTTGAAGGGTGTCGGCGCGGATGACAACGCAGGCCCTAGGAAACATGAGAATGGTGGCCACGGAGCATCTTCAGTGCCAATGGGCGGGCGAAACCCAACATTGACCGGTGGTAGAATCCATGCGTTATGAATGTATACTGGTGCCGTAGATGACGTCATCATGCGCCCCCACTTGGCGCTGCGGAGGAGAAGCGATAAAGCTATCGGGATTTTAATCGGCTAGTACGTCGCCATTTCAAATGCTAGACCTAAAGGACTTAGCATGCTTTGCCTGCAGGTTTCACACATTCCACCCCTTTAAGATAATCGAATTATGAAACCTATGCAGTTGCCGTTTAACATGGTGCCTATCAATGAGTGTTTTTCTTTTATGTATATGAGTGCCGAACACTCAGCGACAGCACGTTTCGAACTTCGGGACAAGATTCGCATTTTCCCCTTCGGGACGAGCCCTCCACTACGGCACCTCTTTCTCTCCTTCTTTTTCACTCTCCTTTATCACTGCCCTCAAGGCGTGACTGAGGTGTCCACTGAGAAGTGAGAAAGTTAACCCGTGTCTTTCCTTTCATCAAAAGCAATTTTCATTTTTCGCTGTGGAGGGATGATCGTTCAAGGACAGCGCGAATTAGAGAAGGACTGAAGGAAGGCACACACAGTCCTTGCCTAATTCACGCTGTTCTTCTTGAACATGGCACACCAACTCGCCCAAGCATCAGTCCTAAAGGCTGATTGTTTTCATCTGACTGATTACCGCATGTAACAAAGGTGGCATCATTTACACGTGTATAATGGCGTTTAGTTAAACATATGTGTGCTTCCTTGTTCTTTAACATATTATGTACAGATGCCCGCAAAAAGTTCTGGAACACCGAAATCACTAAAAACAACTTCACTTCCTCGCGGCCCAGAGGCGCAAGTAGGCATTGAGGGGCACATTCTGCAGGTCGCACAAGGAAGTTCAAACAACACCTATCAGTTCGTGGCCGCACGCTTGGACTGACCACTAATAATGCATTGTTGTAATTTTCGTTTCCCCAAAACTTTTGTGGGTGCCTGTACATTCATCTTTGTGATACAGTTGTGATCGCCGTGCACATGTACGTACACGTATATCATTACAAATTCGTGTTTCCTTGGGTCAACTAGCCAGACACAAAGGATGATATATGCGCAGCTTGTTTTGCTGGTATTTTTCTTTTCTTGCATTCACGCTGACCCACGGGAGTAAGTGCGGACGTGCCTCTTTTTCTGTTGGTGATTTACATTTCCGGTGGCAAGGTGACTCCAACCAAATTCAAAGCGAAAGTGACCTTCACCTCACAGCGACACGCGGCCAAGCAGTGCCCAATCATTGCCAGATATTCGGGGCGGCGCCCAGCCAATGCCGCTAAGCGTAGCGGCCTACAGAGCTTCCATGCGAGGCATTCGATCATTCTTTCTTAAGTCACGAATGACGTCAACGCGCTATTTTTTAATGTTCAAAGGTATGCGCCACATGATGGCAGCCGAGGGAACTAGGAGCGCGCTTGTCCCGAATAACCCTGGTAAATGGGGGTATGTACGTACGCGATGTTTGTAGGGGGAGGAAATCGGTGAACAAAAGACACTGTCCACGTGTGCCGCTTGCATCCGCGCACAGCGCCTACAAAAGGACGCCGGGACTTCACCCGCCTCATGCCGCTCCTCGGGACCCCAAGCCGTCGACGACAGTTCTCATCTTCCCTTACAACCCGCTTGCTGTTCAGGAAGAAACATATCGCGTTCGAGAACCGCTCCGTGTCGTGGTGAATGGCTCGCGGTTACTATTTTCCAGTTCACAGTTTACTTCGATTTGAACTTTTCCGTCCAATTTGATTTTTATCTATATTCTACAACTGCACTCGCTCGCGTGTAATCTCCAGTAGCTCAGGTGGTGTGTAACGCTGACTCCTGAAATTGTAATCGCTTGCGTTAGTTTCCGTTACATGTGGATGTACTAAAGCCGAATGTACATGCGCGTACACAGTACTCTCTTAATTATACGCTGTGTTTATTTCTTTTTTGAATGAATGTAATATGGCACGAGCTTGATCTTGTGCGTGTATATTCCTCAGAATACATTGGTTGTTACTGTTGTCTTCCATCGTGACTCTGGCTCATTCGCAAAGCTGAACATAAGCCACCGAACACTGAGCGTCAAAATCCAGCCTCTCTCACTTCATTTGGTGACTTCGCACCTCCTCTCACCATCGAGAGAATAACTGATCGCGCAGCACACACCCAAGATGCATGCAGCATGTCATATACTTGTGCAGATTGAAAAAAAGAAACGGGTTGCACAATGGCGCAGACTACGAAAAGCCCATTCCTAACACAGAGGGAAAAAAATTCACGGAAGGAAGGAAGGAAGGAAGGAAGGAAGGAAGGAAGGAAGGAAGGAAGGAAGGAAGGAAGGAAAGAGAGGTGGAAGAAATAAAGAAAGATTGGCACCGAATGGCATGTGACATTCAGTGCTGGGCTCCTCTTCATCAAAAGCACGAGGTGTGCAAGAGCAAAGAGAAAGGAGCCCTGAAGTACTGCTTCTATAGCTGCCGCGTCCCTTCATCTTACGTACGCGACGCTTTGCGGCGGCGAACGCTGCGCGCAATACGTTTCTCGGAGCTCAGTCGATGTCTATGTACGCGTGACTGTTTGTCGGCTTCGCGAGGCTCGTAAAAGAGCGCCTAGAGCGAGCCCGTGCATCTGCTGCGAGTGCATGCGCGCGAGTGCGTTCCCGGGCGGCGCACATATGCGCACGCACACGGGCAACACACGCGCGCTCGGCCTCACGTTACTGGCGCGCGAGCGAGAGAGGGGGAGGGTCTCGGGCCGAACAATTAATAAAACACGCGGCACGACCTTTATTACTAAACCAGGAAGGCCGATGGGCGCGCGCGCTCTTCCGCGAAGAGCGCCTGCTTAGCAGGGCGGCCGAGCGGAGCAAGCCATATACGAACGAAAAAAGAAAAGAACTTGGAATTTCCGGGAACGCTAACCAAAAAAATGAATTAATGGGAAAAGAACTAAAATGAAATGAGAGAAAATTTAAGTGCATCCACGAAAGGGAAAGCGAAGGTCTGGAAACTACAAAATGGGCGGCGAACCCCTGTGTATATATCCCTTTCGTTTATTTATACCTTTTCTCGGTGACTCCGTCGCGCAGTAACGACTTTTTCCTTGTCTGTCGCGATTAGACAGCGAAAACAATTAGCGATAATTGATGGACATTTGAAGTGTTGGAGACCTTCGAGTTTTCCCTTTCTCTTTCCCGTGACAGGTGTTACTTGTGTGCAGAGGTCAATGCCTTGGGCGTTAAGCGCGAAAGCAGAAAATAAGCCTGCATGTCACCATAATAGTCTCTGCAGTTTTGAGGCTTTGGTGGAGCCCGCGAAATTCCATCTGTTTCCGGGACACTGGGTGCACATCATCGCAGCCCTCCGCCAAGCTTAAACAAGTCCACGTGCTCACAATCATCCACTGAGCACGCAAACGACCTACTATCGGGATCCGCCGACGTAGCTGCTTTCATCATTTTGTTGGCGTTACCAAAATGTTTCTCGGGTTTATTTATTTGTTTATTTCACATTTGAACAGTGTGTTGATGAATAGATCGGTTAACATTATCATGTTATTGTTGTTGGTGGTGGTGCAGTGGTTGTCAGTACTACAATTAATTCCGTAATACAGGTTAATTCCGTAACACCAGGAAAGGTGTAGCCGTATATATGTATCTTCTCCTACGGCCGTTTTCAGGATTTAGACCCTTGCTTAACTGTGACTTGCACTGCTTCATGACCAACAAATGACCGCCTATTGACCGATTCGTCCAGGCAAATTTTAAATCACCTGCGAGTTTTACTTCTTAAGTGCCCTTCTTAAACGTGTGACCACGTGTGACCTTAGTCCGCATAACCCATTATCCTGTAAGGGCAACAATTAGTGCGCTTTTCAATAATATAAAATAACACCGCCAGGAACGCATTCACGTTTGACACTTGCAGGGGGCGGTTTGGCAGACGCAGTCATATTCACGCGCTGCATTTCTTGGATTTTCTTATTCTTCTTGAAAAAAAAATGGTTTTCACGGTTTTCTTTGCACCGAAAATTTCTCACCACTTAAATCCACACCCCCACCCACTTTCTCCCTTCCTCCGTAAATCCAGCACTGACCAGAGCCCACCTCTTGACCGGCCCAATACAGCTTAGCCGTCAAACTCCTAAGACGTTTCTGTCAGTCCGAAGCTTTAGAAAGAGCGCAGTTTTGTTCGCCACAAAAGTCTCTAACCACACCTCGGAAACTGTGACGGCCAGCGCGCGAGGTGGGGTATGCGTACATTTAGCAGACGTTCCGCTCGCGGCCGCGTAGCAACCCAAACGCGCCCACATCGGCGCGGCGCGGCTGTTGAGAACCGCGCTCGTTTCACAGCTGCGGCGCCGAACGTGCAGCGGCACGCAAGAAGAGAGAAAAAACCGCTGCTGGAGGCGCGCGCGCTCGCTTCGTTCCCCGCAACAAATGAGGGACGCGAGCCCGTCTTGGCGAGAAGCCCCGTCTCCTTTCAGGATTGCTTTCCCTTTGCGTTTCTTTGCTCTCTTCTCGCGCGCTTATTTCTCTCCGGCGCGCTCCGGCCTGGCGAGAAAAAGAGAAGCTTCGGGCGCCGGATTCGCGACGCCTTGGGCATCAGCGAGCGCAGCATGCGCTCGACAGCGCGCCTGTTTGCCCCCGAAGGAGGCAGCCGGCGCGCGGAGTGGCAGGCTCCGGTAATGCACATTGGGGGTTGCAGAACATGGACGAAAACTTGTACCGAGAAGAGGGACACAAAGGCGAACATTAAGCCTCTGGTTTGTTTGCTTAGATATGGTCAAAGAGAAGTATTTTCTGCTGTTGTTCACGTAATAAATATACATATATATTTCTAGTAAGCTGCCTGTAGCGAATACAACTCAAGAGCGAAGCAGCAAATGCCCCTCAATGGAGACCCTCCAGCGAATGTCGGACGGCCTACTTTGAGAATGCATTTGCCGCATCGTTCTTATGTCATATGCGAGTTTAGTTTCTCAACGGGCTGGGCTTGTGCATCGCACTGTCCAACGATTCATAGTAGCCGGACCGGATAGCACGGTAACGCGTATCCGTTGCGGCCGTCCGAATACCGGGCATTCTCTCACTGGGCTTTTAATACAGCTGATGTGGCAGCAGGTGAGGTCCACTGGCTCGTCGGCCTTTTGGTTGTCAGCGTCGCGCGTCTATGCGCGATCACCAGACTACATGATGACAACGTCGCGAGTGTTTTCACTCTTAAGCTGCGCACTCTCCCCGGGTGAACGCTATCAATTCTAACGCATCGTCAGTTCGTGAAAACGCCAGAAATATACGCAGGAGGCGCTAGCGTATTTCTTGATGATCTAACTGAGGCTATCTGCCGTGTGGCCTAGAGCGAAAGCGGGGCTCACCGCGTGTTTAATTCGCTTTCGCCAGGCACAACAAGATCGCCCCGTTGTGGGCCTGAACACAGCAGCGGGGACGTAGGTCATATGGACTCCTGCTTCCGCGGACAGATTGCCGTTCTGTTCATTCGTTTTCTTTTCTAGTAATCTCGGTGCCACCTTAAATCGTGCGCAACTCGCGCCCTCCTCCCTCACTGACTTACTCACTCATCTTTTGCTTCTCGCGTCTTTATACGTCAGATCCGAGCTTATATCGTTCCCTGAAATGACTCAGTAATCTTAAAAACTATCTGGTTGTCTAAGTATGCTTCCTCTTTCTTTCTCTCTTCTTCCTCTCTTTATTTCGAAATCACGGAAATACTATCAAAAATTGGGAGCGCAGTTAAAGGTAACGAAGCAAACTATACCATCGGCAGGAGAGTGCAGTGCGCAGCGTGCCGCTTCCATCAGGTATTGAACTCCTGCGAGGAGTTGCAGACACAAAACTGCGGCATATGGACGCACCTGGCTTCTTATATGCACTCGGCTGAACGAGAACCTACAACAGCGCGGCGTGTGCTCCGGGGCGCTGTCGATACTGGCAGCGCTGGAACAGCCTACGCTGCGAAAATGCAGGCCAGCTCGACAACGCCCACTTTCGACCGCGGTGACCGCAAGTGCTAGGTGTTTATCTCTCACCGCCACGTGTGCAGCGTTTCTGGTCGGGCTTGTTGCCTGTCGCGCGCTGTGTGTGGGGGCAGCATGTCTGTCACTGGGAGGAGAGGCCCGCGCTGCCGCCTCAAATCCTGTCGCGGTGGCTCAGTGGTTAGGGCGCTCGGCTACTGAGCCGGAGTATACCCGGGTTCGAACCATACCGAGGCGGCTGCGTTTCGATGGCAGAGAAACCCAAAAGGCGCCCGTGTGCTGTGCGATATGTTAGTGCACGTTAAAGATCCCCAGTTGGTCCAAATTATTCCGTAGCCCTCCACTATACGGCACCTCTTTCTTCCTTTCTTCTTTCACTCCCTCCTTTTTCCCTACCGTTACAGCGTGGTTCACGTGTCCGCCGAGATGTGAGACAGATACTGCGCCATTTCCTTTCCCCAAAAAGCAATTTTCCAGACATCTAGCTGTATACTGCCGGGGTTGATAGTGAGATTGCAGTGAACTACAGGTGGGATTCGGTTTGCATTATTCTGCCGGCAACGGCTCCCGTAATGATGCAATAAATAATAATTAACATGGTCACTGCGGAAGCAATTTTCGGGACCTCGACCTCTGTGCGCCGTTGTCCACCGGCGGGTCACCCTTATATTTTCTTGGGTGCGTCGTGACCCACCTGTGAGCCTCCGGCGAAGTCAACTTATTGGAACCGACAACAAATGGAAATAACAGCCTGTCATGTGATTTTATCGCAGGCTCTTTGAAAAATCTGAGCTGTCCCCCGGCTTCAAACACCACTCAGTATTCGTGCCGCTCAGAAGGAATACGCTAAGTGACCAACCGGTGACCCGCAACGCAGTGAGCGTGTTAAACGCTAGAAATTTCATGACGCAATTGTGTGACGTATCGGATGTCGGTCACCACGCACACAAGCACCCACAGCAGTCGAGAAAAGGCACTCACCCCATTTGAAGCCATATTCCGTATCCTCGAAAAAAGCAAATTTAATTAAGTTGGGCACTGAATAAGGCATGTCCCTACACAGATCAAGACGAAAGCAAGCAGTCCAGTTCGCGACAGTCGGGTACAAAGTTCAGAACGGGAGCAAACATACAGTCGACCGGGGAGCGTGGCGGCAGTTCCTCCACAAAAACGACGTGACCAGAGTGACCCTCCGAAGCGACAGTTCTTCCGGAGCAGCTGAGGGTCTCGGGCGGTGCGGCGGTGGCTGTAACGCCCAGAAATGGACTGAAGTTTGGTGTTGTCCATTCGCCCACATTTTAGGTGTTGACGAAGGAGGCACTCGCGGACTCTGGTTTACGCACAGAGTCAGAACCTAAACAGGACACGCGGAAAACCGGACCAAATAGTTCACACACCACGTTTCACATTGCATGGCCGCCATGTTGAAGTAGGAAAAATTGAACGGATAACTAAACGAATCCCAAGACTGGATTTCGATGGTGTGACTTTGGAACAAAAAGATGCAAGACACAGCCAAAAAAAAAAAAGGAGACGCATACGTATACGCCCACAGCTTTGAGCAGGGAAAAATGTAAGATATGCACAAAACAAGCAGGACGTACGCACTGGCTGGGCACTGCCAGGATGTGAGCTAATTCAAGAAAATAGACTACCGCTACTGAAAAAACACGCGCATACTTGTGCGCGTTCTTCCAGAAACACATACAGGCTACGCAGTGGACGCAAGTCTAAGGAAACCAGGACGCATGAGTTTTATATAAACTTAAGTAAATTAAAGGATGTCACCACTTTTGTGACACAAGGCTACCTAGTGTAAAGATTTGATTCGACTTACTCTGTAGATTTTCTCTTTCAGGGTTTCTTTGGTACCCATCTGTGTCTTTGACACGGTGACTCCGAAACATTTTTCCTTTCGTTATTTAGATTTAGAGTTGCTTTTATTAGTTCTGTGCTTTCATGGTCGATTTAATTTCAGCGTCTAGTGTTTGTTTCCTTAAGCTGTCATACACTGCGCACTTGCTTTCTAAAACTATTTTCCTGGCACCACTTTCCTTTTTCTTTAGTTTGATACATTTCTGTTACTGAATTAGAATTTTGTTTGTCTGCTTATTTGGCATAATTTTATTCCAGCTTACTTGCCATGGTATTTGTTACTCTGGCTTAGCCTGATAGCAGCATCTCTTATCCTGTTCGTATTTATGATTCTGTTTTGCCTTCATGAACCCCCCCCCCCCCCCACCCCCCCATGCAGTGCCCTATACTGGGTCTTTAGGGTACTTCAATAAATAAATCATCTTTCATCCCTTATTGTTTCCGCCCTTTCTTACTGGAATATGCTTCCACTATCCTGGCATCAAGCCGCTTGGGCCGCCGGATGGCAGGTAAAGAATAGATTAAAGGGAAATAATTGTCCTAATATGCAAGCATTACAGTTCACTTCATAATGCTACAAAGGATGAGCACAAAACAAGAGAATTTAATCGGCGCATGCAAACGAGGTTGCTTCCAGAAAACACACGGTGGAATATTGTCAACTGGTTACCAACCCTTGCTTTAGGCCTGAACTCGTGATTAGAAGAGAATGTATTCTCCAGGCAGTTGGTACATCATTTGTGAAACGTTCTTGGCGTCACCCGAAAGAACACGCATGACGAACGCAATGCACGTTCAGTTCGCGCCATCGTTTCTAGTTTACGAACGCACGCTCAGGGATAAGTAATTGCTTTCAGAGACACGTTCGGTTAATCAAATTTATAAGCGCGGCTAATTAAGCGTAAAAACGTAGGAGCTTCAAAAGCTATAACGCTCAAACAAAAACCTCAAGCACCATGACTGGCACACTTTGCAGTTTTCTTGTTTCTGGTGTAAGCATAATGACTTTTGGTGCTTGGTCTTAGCGTTTAGAGGCATGATACAGCTCGCTGTTGTTTCTTTTGTCCACTGCATAAAAGTCTTGATCGTCAAAGGTATCAACCTTGTATGTTCTTTCCAGAGCGCATTTCAACTGCTTAAGCCTCTGTGCTTGTGCGAATGATGCTTAAAAAACAAAGCCGCATTTTGTTCTTTCTTTCCAATTTATTCCCTTTTGACATCAAAACGAAGAAGCTTTTTGCTCATACGACATGCTCGCCATCGAAAAAAAACACTGCGAGGCCGTTGTGAAATATTAAAACAAGAGCGATATTTTAGACTGGTCATAGAAGGAGTCCTCTTTAAAGCCGCCATCTTGGATTCGATCAGGTATCGCCTCTGGGTCGTGAAAATGGCCAATTATTTCGTCAATAATTAAGGCTTTCAAAGCTTGTTGATTGTGTGTGTGTGTGTTGTTCGGTAACTGTGACTTCGCATTCAGTTTCAACTTGGTGTCGTCTGATACTCTGTGCGCTCTGTTCCTCACTGCATGTATATACCAGGTACGAAAGCACGAATGACTGGCGTAACAACTCACACGTGTTGTCTGCATTCGAATACATGTTAATGTAAGCAGAGCATAACGTTTTGTGCAGACTTTGACCTCGGTTTTCAAGCCCCGGCACCTTCACGACGCAGTTTTGCTTCGGTGAGTCTCGGAGCGTTTGCGGCCGCATGGAAGGCGAGCGCCACTTCTTTGCGGGCAGAAATGCTTGGAGCAGAAGCCAGCGCAGGTACCACGCTCTCACAGCCTCTACACTCTTCAAACACCGGAGAGGTCTAAGGCCCGTTTGACACGTATGCCATTTTCAGCTGCGATGCTGCGAATTCCGTCGGTCTGCGACTGGGGAGGGCCGCCGGTCTAGCCGCAGACGGCTTGCGATCGAGTTCCGTCCGGTTCGTATTCAGTAGCAGCGTCGGTGTGTTCGCTCTGCGACTGACAATGGGGAGCGTCGAGACGGCGTGCAGCATGGGGTCACGTGGGAGCTGTTGCCGCGGTGGAAGCAAAACTGTTTATTCTAATCAAAACATAAGGAATAATTCCTTGCATCTAAAAATACGCTGGTCATAACATGATCAACACATTTCGTGTAGCGTTTCTGTCGCGTTTAATAATGGGTTGCCTGTGCAAACATCGAGCAACCTTGCCTGTCCCTCCGACCGAATTCGCTGGGTATACGCGTTGCATTTGAAAGCGCTGACCGAAAATCGCACTGCGGCGTTACCGACTAGGCCGATTATTTTCATTCTAGTCGCAGCACGTGAAATGGGCCTGAGACGTTGGTCTTCTCTCCTTCACTCTCTCAGTAGCGGCCAGCACTGCAGCCCTGGACTAGGAGCCACGCGCGCCTTAGCGCGAAAGCGCTACTTCCCTAGCAAAGCTTAAAAGCCCGAGGTATGTGTGAAGTTTCAACCTTTGACCTTTGAGGGAGTGCCAGCGGCGCAGGCTTTGCACAGCTGCCCCGTCAATGCGCTGAACCGGCACCCAATCCTCGCGCGCAGCTGCCGATAGCGGCTGGCGATAAGGTCTTGCATGCGGTTGGCTTTGAGGCGGAGTTGCCTCAAGTGATTTCGCATGTCCTACTGTTTAACTACGTTGAATTCCCTGCTATTTTTATTTCTTTATTTGAATAAATGTCTTACCTCCTAGCACTCTTAAAGGGAATGCCAATAAAACCGCAGTGCCTAGGATGTTAAAGGACGCCCTATCCAAAAATTTTTTGAATTCGTTTCGCAGACGCCGAATTATACATGTACTCAAAATTTGACTCTGAGCGTTCCCGTCTTTCCTTCTCCGCGTGTTAATTTTTGCATGCTCAGAGGTTGGCACTAAGCCGGCCTCACCCATTCGTCGCCACCACCGGCTGCCGACGCGCGCGCGGGAATCTACTGGGGGGGCGGAGCTTCCTGACCCTTCGCTTCCTGACTGGCTGCGGCCAGGGTAGTTCCGTGACGTCTGACAAAAAAAAAAATCTAATAGCCGTCTCACAAGCGACATTCGAGCAGCATGAGACGAGGGAGGGCGCGAGTATGAAAACGCCGCCGGAAAAGGCTCGCCAACTTTCGCGCGCGATTGCGAGTTCTCTGCTGCTCGTAGAAGTGTATTATTTGGCTCAGTTGTTCATCACGATACAGTGTAGTGATTAAGCGAGTTTATGCACTCTCCTCAGAAGACATGTTTCAGCGACCCTTTCAGTGATGAAACTACGAAACTGAACTTGAGACAAGCAGCGACGTGGTTCGAAGGCCCGTATGTTGCTGGCCTGAACGATTGCGTATTCTAGAAACAATATCAATGCTGCATGTATTAAATAGTGACTGTGCACAGTGGAAATTTGTACTTGTGATGGTGGTTGCTGCTGCACTCCTATACTTCCGCCTCATTTATTTTTATTTTTGTTGGCCACTTAGGAGAGTGAGGCAATGCAAGAGATCAGCCCTTCTTCCGGAATTAATTTATTGCATCCGCCCCCCCCCCCCCCCCCCCACTTCCTTCCACCTGGGATATCCCTACCTAAAGAAAAATCGCTTCTCCTTTGAAAAATTCGCCTTGTATAAGACTTGTGAAATAAAAAATGGTCGGTTTTTAACGTGGTTATATCGAGTAGGACGTGCGAGAGCACTTGAGGCACCGTCACCTCAAAGGAAACCGCATGCAAGATCTTATAGTCAACCGTATCGGCAGCCGCACGCGGGGATGGGGAGGGGGCTTGTATCAGGGACCTCGGGAAAAGGGGTGCAGGGGGGGGGGGGGTCGCCCCCCCCCCCCCCCAACATTTTTCCAGAGGGGGCAGCGCCCCCTCCAGTAGCCAATAGCTTGCACTTGGATCAGATTTGTGACAATTGAAACACTTCAGTTCTAGGACTCTTTCAATGCAGAGCATAGTGGGGCTGAGCTACTTGGCTTCGTAGGCAGTTGTAAAGCATTTCGTATATGAGTAACCTAAACCAGTCATGTCCCAATCGAAGTCGAGTGTCAGACCCGTGTACATGATCCTGATTAGCAGAATTTAAGCAAACTAGGCACAAATTTTTTAAATGCAATTGATCACTCCTCGTGCGTATAAAGCTTCCCATCTATAAAGCTTCCCATTTCAATTCGTTTTATATTGCCGTGAATCTTTTGCACCGTTTGTTCGTTCGCACTCAAAACCGCCGGCACGCGGCTTTATCATTTTGTTCTGTAATGCGAGATGCGACCAGACTTAAGGTGGGCACATGTCCAGCGAGTGCTCCGAATCCGGTCCGGCTCTCCGCGTCCGGTCAGCCGGCGAGCGCCGGATGCATCAAACCGCGTAGATACGTCCGGCGCACCGCTCCGGCGTGCCGCTCCGGCGGGCAGCGGCAGCCAATGCGAGCGCGGAGAGCGTCAACGTCATGATGACGTAGGGGCGCGCTTTCTCAGGGCCGGCCGGCCTGCCAGCTTGTATGCCGGCCGCCGGCGCCTGAAAAATGCCCTAGTAGCGTTTGCTGACGTTCGTAACACGCCCTGGGATAGCAAATGTGAAAAATAAGTCATTTTTGACAATCGTTGGTCAATACAGAGGCTGGTGGAAGTGACAACTGCGATACAAGCAGATTTCTTCCTATAGCAACTTTGCTGTTGCGGCTCGCCTGGCGTACTGCTAGCTCCTCTGCTGAAGGCGGCGCGGAAGTCGAACATACCTTTGTTTTATTGTGAGACGGGGTTCACAATAAGCGGAGACCATAGTTATACCTTTATCGTACAGCGGTGGCCATTTCCGAAACGCCCTCAGCGGCGGTATAGCGGCGGCATCGATGTGAAACTGGCTAGGCTTAACGACGACCAGGCCAGCCAGGCAGCAGACAACTTCGTCGCCCGCGGGCGGCATCGTTGCCGAAATCTCGTCTCTCGCGCAGGGCATGCTGCCGTTGCTAGAACATAGCAGGCAGTCTTTGTGATTTCTTTCTTCCATGACTGCGATACAAGCAAATTTCGTGCCACAGCAGCTTTACAGCGGTCGCTGCCCGTCGTGGCGGCGCGGCTCGCCTAGCGTTCGCTAGCTCCGCTGCTGAAACCGACCATATTTTAATTGTATTATGAGTCAATGCCGTGAATAGCTAGAGCGATGGCAAGAGTAAGCCTTTTATTACAGCACAGGCGACTCCCGAAGCACCGTTCGGTGCGGCTTCAATGTGAAACAGGCTATAGGCCTAACGACGACCAGGGAAGCCAGGCCACAGCGCCGTTCGTTGCCCGACGGCCCCGCAGGCGGCGCCTTTGCCGAAACCTCGCTACTAGCGCAGGCATGCTTTGTCGCTGCTCGAATATTTAGCAGTCTTTAGCAGGGCTGTTTTGTCTTTTCTGGGCGGACGTGAAGTGTATACACCGAGACACTGCAGTGCGATGGCGAGCTGACATCGGCTGTGGGCGGAGCTTGAGAGAAGCGGCGCGCCGGTGCTCGCCGTTCCGTGTGTTCCCGCTTGCATTGGGGCAGCAGCAGCGGCAGTTCGGAAGCGACGACCGGAGCGGTGCGCCGGAAATGCTGCCGGACATGTGTCCCTTGCTTTACTCCATTGATCGTGGCCACGTGGAATGCTTCCACATTTTTCCAGATTGTCGTAGTTGCTTTTGGTTCTTTATCTCGTAGGTTCCTTGCCAGCTTTAAATTGAGCGCGGCCAAGAAATGCATGGCAATCAGTTCGATGACCGCCGAGCACGCTTGAAGCTGTTTCCGCCGCCGAGTCATCCAGTTCTTAATGGGCACAAGTCAGCCAGTTTCTTTTGGAAGCCTTTTCGTTGTCTTCCTGACTGCTGGAGTGTCACCACCACAGCCTGGCAGTTTGCATCAACCTTTGAACTTTGAGAAATAAAAAATAAATATATTAAATTTATGGTGCAAATGAGCATTAAATAAATAACAAAATAAGCTCGAAGTCTTGCCCCGCACTCAAAAAAAAAAAGTTCCGGAGTCCCTGGGTTGCATGCAGTTCCGCGCGTTGACAGAGCAGATGTGCAAGGCCTCCGCCAGTGGCGCTCCGTCGAAGGTTGAGGCTTCACGCAAACCTCGGGTTTTCAGCTTTGCTAGTGTAGCGCTTTAGCACTAAAACGCGACGCATGAGCATCACATCAACCGCAAGATTGGAAAAAAAAATTACAGAGCAAGACAGCAGATACACATCAATCGCAATAGTAAATCCCTCAGGTGCCCAGTGGAGGTTGCCAGCTCGTTGTTTTGTAAAGGAGAGTGGCCCCTTTCAAGACTTTCAAGTCCAGCAAATTTACATCCGAGCCTACCAGTGCATGCGGTGCTGCAAATCTTTGGAAGGTGGGTACTGAGGAGAGGCAGAGGAACTTTTTAATGGGGCGGTACGTTAATCAAGCAGACAAAATTCGTCGCAGTCTGCCGCGAGCGTATACGACCACCAGGAAACGGCGAGAAGGAATAGGAGATAGGGAATATGACCTACAATATCCTTTGGTCCCAAACAAACGCAGTTCTTTTCCATTCGTGTACTACGTGTTTTGAGATGGGTAGCCGCCAGCCACTCAGCGTTCCACATCGCTAGCGCGAATCAACTCGTCCCGCAAACACCGCTCCTCTGCGGCGCAGTGCACCCAGACCTCCATCCAGACCTCCATCCATCCAGCCTCCGCGCGCGGGTCGTCGTAGCGCGGCCGCGGGAGAAGGCGAGGTGCCGCGTTATTCGTGGCGCCCCCCCCCCCCCCCCCCCCCCCCCGTCTCTCGTAAATCAGGCGCACGACACGCGCGCCGGGGAATCGTAAATAAATGAAAGCGCATAAGGACGACGCAGCTGCTGCTGCCACCGAGGGAACGGGCCGGCCGCGTTCCTCCGCTCGGCCCCGGCGCTGTTTTGGCGAGCGCGCACGAGAGAGATGCTGCCGCCAGCGTTGATGCAATTCCTTCGGGCGCGCGCACGCGTCTCGCTCTTTCTTGCGCCGTTGCTCGGTGGCAGGGCTCGCTGTCTTGCCGCGTTGGTGGCAAGACGGTCCCTCGCGTGTTCTCGTCGCTTCCACTTCGCCCCCTTGCTTTCTTCGTTCGCGCCCTCCTGAGCGCTTTTCGCGCCAAAGCGGCCCCGCGCGCAGCCTCCGGCGAAGCGTCGGGGCGCGCGGAGATCGTTTCACTGCGCTTTCTCCCTCCTCGTTCACTCTCACTCTCTGCTCACTTTTTCCATGCGCTTCCTCCACGCTTCTCCGCTACAGCGCGTCACCGTTTACGTCCTGAAAAAGAAAGCTGGCTTTCAGACGGTGCTGCACTGGGACTGTTCTCTCCGGCGCCGCTCTGACTCCACTCAGAGGCAGTGACGTAGTAGAAGAACCCTTCTGGTCGGCACGAAAATGAA
This sequence comes from Amblyomma americanum, assembly GCF_052857255.1. Lineage (NCBI taxonomy): Eukaryota > Metazoa > Arthropoda > Arachnida > Ixodida > Ixodidae > Amblyomma > Amblyomma americanum. The sequence goes on from NC_135499.1 coordinate 115,341,637, forward strand.
TAAGGATTATCTTTTATTTGGGATTTCATTAGCCGTGCTTCTCGGTCACGTACTTTTGCTGATGTACAGCCTTTCTCAAAAAGTTTAGAGCCCAGGAACGTTTGCTTCCACAGCATGTAGTAGGGCTTTCGGTAGCAACAGTCAAAGTCCGAAATTTCGGAAAGAGGGCGCGAGATTTACTGTTCATCAGCATCGTGAGCCCGACTACGCCCACTGCAGGGCAAAGGCCTCTCACAATCTCGCCAGTTAACACTGTCCTGCGACATCTGCGGCCACACTATTCCCGCAAAACTTCCGCCCACCCAATTTTCTGCCGCCCCATGCCACGCTTCCCTTCCCTTGGTATCCAGTCTGTTACCCTTAAGGATCATCGGTTATCTTACCTTCTCAATTGGCAAGCGCCGAGGCCGAGCGGGGGAACGCGGCCGGCCCTCCCTCGGTGGCAGCAACAGCAGCAGCTGTGTCATCCTTATGCGCTGGAAGAGGTTTGGAACGCTGGGGTCGCGTAAGAATCTACACGGCGAAGCCCCGTAGGAAAGCTTCCTGGGGTCTAAACTTTTGACAAAGCTGTACATTGCCATCTGCAACCGGAACGGTCACAACGCGCAAGCGTGCAAGTATCAGTGGGCGTTAGAATTCGGCGCAGTACACCGCACTTAGCCGCGATGTTGAAGCCCAACTTTTGCGTTTAGTGTTTCAGGTTTATTAATCACGTAGTGGATCCGGCAGAAACACCTGCTCCGGTGCGGACCGCCCCCCGGCCGTACGTTACTGAACTTCCTGCGAGAGTCCAGTGTGTATCTATTGGTGAATTCCAATCGCAGGCCCGGAGCGGTCTGCACGCTCTGTGACAGAGCGCCTGAATCCGGCGCAGAGCGCGCGACCTGAAATTGCGACTGGAGTACACTTGCTCTGGCCAGAGCATGTAGGGCGCCGCTACCGCCGCTGAAAAAGAACGTCACGCAAACTTCCGGTCGGATCCGCCGATTTCGGCGGAGCAGTCCCGAATGCTCCACGGAGCAATCTCGGCTCGGCAACCGCTCCCTGTCTACGATTGGAAGACGCGATCCGTGCCTCAGATCTGCGTTTGGAATACAGTTGCTCCGAAAAGAGCAGCAAACGTTGCTCCAGAAGTGCTCCAACTCTGCGATTGGAAGTCATCATATGTTTGTAAATAATACTTCATGCCAGCAGGCATACTGTCCCATTAAAAAAAAAAAAGATCCAGCTACACAGTTCGTCTCAAGCTATTATGATATGGTATAGACTGCATTCGGACAGCCCGGTTGCGACATAAGAGTCAGCCAAGCGCGCTGAATAGCAGAGTTGCCGGGGCAGTGTCACCGTTCAAAGGGGGACGCTGGTTGAAAGGCGTTCGCCCAAACTCAACAAGGAGGTTGCGGAAAACCACCCAAGATGCCCCGGATCATCATTCCAAAACGTAATCCGCTTCTTTCTTCTTGCAATATACGCCGCCGCGGTGGCTGAGTGGTTATGGCACTCGGCTGCTGGCCCGAAAGACGCGGGCTCGATTCCGGCCGCGGTGGTCGAATTTCGATTGAGGAGAAATTCTAGAGGCCCGTGTACTGTGCGGCGTCAGTGCACGTTAAAGAACACAAGGAGGTCCAAATTTCCGGAGCCCTTCACTACGGTGTCTCTCATAGCCTGAGTCTCTTAAGGACGTTAAACCCCCACAAAACCATAAACCATCTTCTTGCAATACCACCATCTTCCACCCGTCGCGGCGCGGTTGTGTCCACAGCCAACGTCATTTAGGCTGCACTATGGCTGAAAGAAACGCTAGTCCAGCGCGGATCCCTCTTGTTTTTTCCCTCTACGCGCTTCATTGTGCGAGCTTTCTCGTTGTCACATCTTTATCCGACGCGGTGCGCGTGCACGCGCGAACCGTGCCCCGCGGAAATAATTAAAGCCCGGCTGTCCCGCCCGCGGTGGCGCCTCGGTATCTGCTGCGCAGCGGTGTATGCGACGCGGGCAAGCGAGCGGGGACGGGCGCGCACGACGCGCGATGCGGGTTCCAGCAAGCGAGCAAGCACCGACGAGAGCGCGCACGCAAGCACGCACGCGGGCAGGCAGGCAGCCGTGATGGATCTCTCGGCGAGCGGGCGGAATGCACGCACGTCGTAAAATGCGCCGACGATACGGGCAGCACGAGAAGGAGGGGAACGTAGGAGAGGATAACGATGAGTAAAAAATGAAGAACACAGGGAATGAGAGAGAGAGGGGCACGCCGCTCGGGATCTCCGTCGGCGCTGCGGCCGATATTTCCAGCCTCGCGGACGCCTTACCACGAGAAGGCATATACTCGTCTCCCTCGTGAGCCTTCGCCTGGGACTCTTAGGTACACCAGAGGGGCCCGTCCCGATATGCAGGAGGCCTTTGGTCATTATTTTCTCCGAATTTATTTCCCTTTCCTTTTCTTTCAATGTCGGTGTCTCACTCTCGGCAGGCTACTTGGAGAGTCCCGAGGAACGGAAGGAATAAGGCACGGAAGAAAAAAAAATGAACGGTGTAGTCTGGCGCCCTGGTCGTCTGTCCTCATCGGTCTCCTTCCCTCTCTCTTTATATCAATGCTTCGACGCTTCTTCTCAATGGCTGTTTCTTTTTGCTCCTCAGGTTTGTGTCTTGTGATGAATCGTTCGAAATCTGAGGCACAATGAAATATGCGTTACGCGGTGTCATGCAAATGCGCTTCCCGTGACATAGCGGGTGGAATGAAGGAAAAGCGGAAGGAGTGATGATTTCTGCGAGCGGTGGGAAGCTTCGTCTCCATGGGCGTGAAGATTTCCATCGCCTCACAACTATTTCGCATGTAAATGATGTCGGGATCAGTCCTTGTCTTAATTCGTGCTGCGCAAGAGTAGCGAAACATGCTATGAACGACAGCCCTGAGATTGATAAAAGGCAGTTTTATAACAGCGTATATGCACGCCTGCGTAATCCAAACCCAAGCATTTTGCGGGACATTACGCAGTTTGTCACATCCACAGTTTTAGTTGAACACATGAAAGCGGAGACGAAACTATGTAGGATATAGGATATAAGATGAAATTGGTTGTTTCAGCCTATTGGCGGAATCTGGTTTTTAGAGTAGGAACCATTTTTCTCAACAAGCCGACGCTCCTCTTTAGGCGTAGGCGCGGCAGAATCGTAACTCTAATTAAAAAGCAAAGCAAATTTATCGCCCATGTGTTTTGTTAGAGGCCAGATGAAACGAAGCGCAAGCCCGATGCCCCATTTTGGCCAATGAACGTACTGAAAAGCGCAGAATAGACAAATCCACTCCGAACAGAGGTATTCCGCTTCGAAGCCTGCGCACGTAGAGCGACAGTTCGGTTTGGCGCATGCGCACAACGAAACGTACTATTATAAGCGTACGCTAAACTAAAACTGCTTAAAAGTGCGGCCCTTTTTGTTTTTGCTACATTAATTTGTCGAACACCTCGTGCTCGTCCGTGGTAAGGCTCTTACACTATAGCTGTCATGTAGAGAACACTTTAATATTACCTGATCGTTTCTCGTGGTAATAATGCAATCTGTTTCCACTACCGTTAATTACGCTAACACAGGCAACTAGAATCGCTCTAACGCACGTACTTTATTGCGTTGTTGGTTAAGCACGGACCTGCACAATGAGTTGCGATCTGTGCGCTCATTTTTAACAGCACTCATTTTGGTTGCGTCACAAAGTTACGCCGGCTTAGTTACGGCACAAATCGAAAACCGCATTGATTACGACGAACCTGTGGGTTTTCTGATTTCAACCACAACTTTGCACGCGAGTTCGACGCTCAACGGAGATGTAATGCGAGGCTGGGCACCAACCCACGGCTGGGTTCTGAAGTCGATGCGCGCCGCGCCCCCCGCCGATGCATGTTTTCCTTGTTGTGAACATCTGTGACTTGGTGCAGCCAGATTCAAGCGCCAACTTTGGCACTTACATGCCAAAGGCGTAGAGAAAGAAAATACTAAAGAGCGGACACTCCCATAGGGCCCACTTGAGCACACCAAGCGGCTCGAGTGGCAACTTCCGGTTTCGGGTTTAGGCGCGGCGGCTGCGTTTTTATGGAGGAAAAACGCTAAGGCGCCCGTGTGCTGTGCGATGTCAGTGCACGTTAAAGATCCCCAGGTGGTCGAAATTATTCCGGAGCCCTCCACTACGGCACCTCTCTCTTCCTTTCTTCTTTCATTCCCTCCTTTACCCTTCCCTTACGGCGCGGTTCAGGTGTCCAACGATATATGAGACAGATACTGCGCCATTTCCTTTCCCCCCCCCAAAACCAATTATTATTATTATTAGGCGCGCACAGTTTGAATGCTATGGCACATGCTACGCCGACTGCGATCGACGCACTAACGGCGCAGTATTTTTTCTTTTCTGTATGGTGGTTAATTGTTTAGGCGCGAAAACTTTATTTTTAGCCAAGTAAGATGTGAAAATAGATTCGAATGCGAGTGCTCGTACCAGCCATCAACGCAGCAATGCCATATCATTTATCCAACAGTGGCACTCTAGAAAAGCGACGCCAGACACTTTGTGAAATTAACATTTATTTTGCTTCATATAAACACAAAAACAAACCGATATCATTGGCGTCTTCATTTGGCACATTATTAAGCTCGTTCCGGGCTTCTTATGCGTAGTGTCATTTATATGGCACTGCGACGACTCACATACTGCGCGAGTCCACACGGCACGGAGTTGCAAAGAGATACCGTTAGACTAGACTCGCTCGGAACAGAACAGATATATTCAGGAATTATATGTTATCTAGCGCATGACGCGTAGGTTGGGGTGTCCAAGCTTGCATGCAGCTGCGTTGGCGCCGAAGTCTTCGTCAGGAGGAACGGAGGTACTGCGGAGTTGGCTGACGGGATGCAAGTAGCGTTGTCGGGCCGGAGAAGGGACGAGGAAGTCGGAGACGTGGTTTTCGAGGTACACGCTGAAAACTTTATACAACTATTTACATTATGTACACGTAAAGTGCAGCTGAAAGTGTCTCTCGGTAAAATGGAACGTCTTAGCAGACGAGAATCTCGGTGAGAGGGAGCTTCTCGGCAGTACTCGATGTCGAGCTTTATAGGTTTTTTTCTTCCCTGAAATCCCTAGATGGAGGCCGGGCCTGCCGAGGAAGGCGTGTCCTGAAAAGTTCGCTTCGTCACCCATCACACGCTCTCTCATTAGGGAACACGCCCACGTCACGTGTTGAGCTTGAGGGTGAGGAGGACGCAGTATACATGGCACGCAGATACCGAAAGGTCCGCGAGTGGCGTTTCCACGGTCTGCAGGTGGTTGCACAAGTGGCCTGCACTTCATCAGTGCGAGACCACAAGGCCAAGGTCCAGGGCCAAGCGCGAGGCCGCGCGGGGTAGGGAAACCGCTCCTTTGACGACGTATGCCGCGGTCAAACATCGGGTGATTGGACCAAGCTGACATGCACTCGGGTCCTCTCGGAAAGGTCAATTATACGGCTGGCCTTGGCGGTAGACGAGGGCGCACTGGAAGAGCTGCGGGGGCTGCTTTCAGGGGAGGCTTGCTGTCGCCGCAGCCGTGGCCACGCCGGACGAGAGAGAGTGCGCGTTTCAATCCACTTCGGCTGGAGGGCATCCCGGGCGTATAACACGACCTTGTCCGTTCGCTGAGACGGAGCTTCTCCCCAATACCTTGGGAGTTTGTGGCGCCGGAGGGCCGACTGGCCAGCGGTGTCGGCTCGGGCCTTGCTCGTCACCCCACTGACCCGCTTTCCTTTTTCCCCGTCCATTCGGGAGATCCTTCTTTCCAGGCTCCCTCGCCCTCGTTTCAGCGCCTGCGGCATTCCCGGTCTCCCCGGACCTCCCGCCGCCTTGGGTCTTTTCCCCTCCTGCCGGCCTATTTGTCGCTCTTGCGGGGTGTGCACCTGCTGTTGCGCACCGCCAGCCTAATTGGGCTGGCTTCTCTCATGCGGTGGGGCGTTCATGTCCACAGCGTCGCTGAACGCGGGTCGCTTACTCCGAAGGGAGAGGAGAATGTGCAAGGAGCTGCGGTTTTTAGCGCGCTAGAATTTATAGTGGCCATTCCCTGCATTTGGCCGTTGTCCGTCCGTCCGTCCGTCTGCCTGTCTGTCTGTCCGTCCGTCCACCCGCCCATCCGTTTGTCTGTCTGTCTGTCCGTCGGTCCGTCCGCCCGCCCGCCCGCCCGATCGCCCGCCCGCCGGTCTGTCTGTCTGTCTGTCTGTCTGTCTGTCTGTCTGTCTGTCTGTCTGTCTGTCTGTCTGTCTGTCTGTCTGTCTGTCTGTCTGTCTGTCTGTCTGTCTGTCCGCCCGCCCGCCCGCCCGTCCGTCCGTCCGTCCGTCCGTCCGTCCGCAGTATACGCTTTTGAAGAACTCGCGCGCGGTACATTGATGTACCTTATACAAAACCATGCATACTGTACTAGACGTTAAAGACATGGGATCTCCAAGGTTTTTGCATGCATTCCACCGACGTTATCTTCCAACCCCTAAACCCCAGAATACGCGGACGACTGCGCGTTTTGTTCGAGAGAAGTTTTTGGTACAGCGGTTGCCACAACACGGGCTCCTAGCCAGGCGCTCTCAGAAAGCCTGCCAGGCGCACTGAGAACAAACGCGCGGTAGCACTGCATGTTTTCAGTAGCGCGGAGAACGGAATTTTCGACGCACAAGTTTCTAGTTCCTGATATTTTAGTCCTAAGCGTTACCTTTTTCCGGCCGTTTTTTTAAAAGTGCACCCCGTGTTGGCGCTAGTCCTCCGTGCTTGCCCGTTTTTTCCAACCTCACCACGCTTTGCCAACGGCCCACAAATGACTCGAAAGAAGTTGTGCATTGTTGGGGCCCATAAGGAGCGCCATGTCACCGCAAGAGTCAACGTGAAACCATGCGCAACTAACCGCACCACAACAGCCGGCACTACATGGTACGCCCTTGGCGAACTGCGCAGTTCACGGCACAGCCGTCGTGCTCAGCCTAAATTGCTTGAAATGCATTGTAGTTGGACCAAAAAAAAAAAGTTTCTCACTGTGCCATTCTTAGAAGCCGCAGGAGTGCGCTGTCAAAGAGCAGAGCAAAAACATGCAGAGACATAGTTTGCGTGTTTTTGCGCTAAATGCGAACAAAAAACTGGCGCTCACAAATGCAAACGTTCTGTGTATGGTGGCGCCTCTTTACGGATGGCGTGGGAACTAGGACGTGACGTGCTTGCTTGGGGCCAGTTTTCCCGTGTGCCCTCTCCTTATCACAATTATTTTTGTATGCTAAAACCAGGGACGATAGGTGACTGTATAAAACGCGGAAACATCCACATTCCTAAGGTAGGTTCGTTATTGGTCGTCGTCTATGCGTTGACTGATCACGATACTCAGCTAGGATGATAGCTAGGTTAGGCATATAGGGTTAGGCTAGGCAGCGAGGGGCATATAGTTATTTATACGCGACAGCGTATACAGCTCGTTCGATCGAAAAGCCGTCGGCGTTGTAATAGTCGCCACCGTGTGTCGGAAATAATCCGGAGCTGCGTAAAAAAAATCGTATCATGGTAATTTGTGGTTCTAGTGATTGATGATTCTCTGGTGTGCGATAGGGGATGATGAATTAATGAAATAGTTGTAATTAATTTATCTATTAAAGAAATGAAGAAATGAAAATATTGGAAAAAGGTGTTCAACAATCGAAAAAATGAAAATGAAAAATGAAAAAAATGCGTTCAAAGTGTCAAACTGCTCAGAATGGAAAGCCTAACCTACTACTGCACTATCGCGTCATACCCTTAAGGCGGAGCTTAAGTGTCATGGCCGCTCGAATTTTTATTTTAGTTCTTAAGGCATCAGCCTTACTTGCCCCATTGTCACATCCGGGCACTTACCGGTAAAAATACATCTTTTCCCGACAGGCCATGTCTGTAAACTTTCCGCACAGAAAATGGCATGCAATGTGCGGGGACTCTTCTTTATGAGATGTTTAAATTAAGTTTAGGCCATTACGTCTGCTTATATAGAAGAAAAAAAACGTAATATCAGATACTTGACAGTATTATATTATATGAATTCGTTAAAAGTGCTACATCATACAATGTGTGCCGAACACGACAGCAAATCTTTCATTCTGAGCTAACCCTGTGTGTCCTCTGAGACTGCTGGTGGTCATTACTTTCTACGCATACTACGTCAAAAGAACTCAGTACTTCAGATTTTTTTAATCCACCGATTATGAGAAGCTGCAAGTAAGGAACGATGTAAATGCTTTCAAAGGAGGCGAGAGAATTGCCGCTATAGTGCGATAACACGATTTTAATGCAACCTTGTTCCGTGTACTCCACTTCATGTACTCTCATGCTGAGGCGTTAACAGCACTATATTTACTATCTCCTGTTTTATTTGCTTTGTAAAGAGGCAAATCAAAGAATAAATGTGGACGGCCACAATCTTTGTGAACACAGTGGAGCTCAGTAGTCCAGCGTTCGTGAGCGCAAAACAGCTTCGTCTTCCTTCTCCTTTGTCGGCGCTGGCCGCTGGGGCATCAAACCGCAACCGTCTGTCTTACAGCTTGTACATTGCACTGTATTTTGCTTAAGCTTTGTGTTAGCTACTCAGACTATCGAAAGTTGTGACTTAGCTCGATTTCAAAGGTGTGTTTGCAATGCACACTCTTAAGAGTTTAAATAGTTCGGTTCACGATGAATAACGTCTACAGCAGCTACACGTTAGGGTATCGTGTTTTCGGAAATACAGTCCACACACACACACTGCCTGAATGCATACAATGCGGACTATACAGTTTTTGTTTTTGTTTTTCAATAGCATAATCACCATGCAATGGCCAGCGCAATTCTCGCTTTCAACAATTTATTAAGTCATACTTGCGGCCTTTATGCATGGGCGCATGGCTTGCATACTCGCTTTAGCTGCCATCTAGACATCGGAGAACTCGCTTGTGTCTAGTCCCTGCAAATGAAAGCAAGTCACGTGGCTAATCATCGGCACGTGCTTGATTTGCAAAACCCCGTAAAGTACGCTTTCTTATATCGCGAGCGGCAATCACAAAGCGCCGCTCTTTGGTTTGCGCTGCAGGGGGAAGTACAGTGTAGACCGGCCAGTAGAAATAGAGTAACGATGCTGAGGACCAAGAGCACTAGGAGCTCGATAAACAGTTTTTTATTCGTGTAACGTACACATGGTCCTTGCGGACTAGTCCGGAGATTACTGTATGTTTCTTAATACCGTTGTTATTACCCTTTGTCGGTGTTAGAAGGTTATACTTTTTTTTAACTGTGACTTCTGCATAAATATGCTCCCAATTTCATCGCGTCCTGTTCCGAGTTAAAAGCGGAATGTCGCAGCGAAGTCTGTGACATCACTGCGAACAAGAAAGATGGACTCATCCCTGTGGTTTATGCAGTCATGCGGGCGGTCATTGGGACTGTCCCGTCAATGGATCGTGCGGCGCAGCGTAGCTTTGGCCCTTAAAGTCGTGAGACGTTCGCTCCGGAACGCGTATCGACGACTACTAATTCGATCCATCGGACGAGCGCCACGCTCTTTTCTTCCCGCCGAAGGCGACCGCTTCCGATCGCGCATCGATCGCCACGCGACCGACCAGCCCGAAGAACTAGCGTGCCGCCCCACGGCCTTCGAGGCACGACTGCGTCGCCTCACCTGCCTCGCGCGCATGGCCTCGCGTGCGGCCACCGCGGCGAGAAGGGGCGCCAGCCGGGTCGGGCACGCAAATAGGTCAGCGCGTCACGTTCCCAGCCGCGTTGACGAACCGCCGGCGGCGCGGAAAGCAGCGTTCAGGGCTGGGCAGCTGCGCACACGCGCACCAGCGTCCGTTTCGCTGCCTGCTCGCCCCCCTCCCTTCGCCTCTGCCACACGTGCAGAAATGCCGACGGTGGCCAGAGAAAGGAGCCCTTCTCCCCTCGCATCCAGCGAGCGGCGTGAGCGCGCGAATGAGTCGGCGCTAAACTTAGGCAGCCAGGGCACGCCAGAGCTCTCCGGCTGATGAGCAGTCTTTCTTTGCCGGGAGGCGACGCACTGCGGACAACAACAAAAGCGCGGCGGTGGCCGGGCCGACGACTGGGGCCGCCACGGCAGCCCGCCGACGCGTGCGACGACAGAAGGGTCGGCGGAGGGGAAAAAACAGCAGGAAGGGCGCGTGCTGCGGCGGCGGTGCGCTGTTCGCTGACACGCTGCCGCTGCAGCCGGGCCTCCGCGCAACAAAGGGTCTGTGCACGGCGTGCGTGGACGCTGCAGTGTGCTGTCGGCGTTGCGTTTGTACGAGCCCGCGAGCAGCGGGCTGCAAAGAGCGAAATTAAGCGGAGTCTGATAGTTTTCAGGTAATGCGCTTTGCGCTCACATGGCTTCTAATCTGTAGCCGCGTTTACATGAGTACGAGAGAAGTCGACTCCAGTCCCCTTTTTTGAGGGGAAGTGCAAAAACTTCCAGGAAAAGAGTAAAGGACGAGTCAAGCCTTTACTTCTCGAAGCACATTTCCCCCCAAAAAGGAACTGGAGTCAACATCTGTCGCATTCATGTAAACGCGGCTTATGTCACTCCCAATGTCGCTTCAATGATACTCTACTTTCTCTCAAGCGCTGCCTTAGAGACTAGCGGCGGTGGCCAGGTGTCGCTTTAGTTGCGAAGGCGGGCGCCGCTTGAATGACCCACACAAGTATGCCGCGTGTAGCTGGTTCATAATAACTGCGCATTTATGTGGCTGCGCACCACTACATCGGCTATGAGAGACATAGCAGTGGGAGGCTCCAGAATAGTTAAGACCACCTGGGGTTCCTTTAACGCGTGCTGACATGGCACAGAACACAGGCGCTCCTGTATTTCGCTTCCATCGAAGTACGGCTGCTGCGGCAGTGGTTAGACTTGCGATTTTGGGACTAATCTTCCTTTTTTTTTTCGGTCCCGTAAGTGGCGGCACGTGAGACAGACCACCCCTTTCCACAATCCATGTTCGTTCTTGGGACAACGAGAATGAGAGCCGAATAGATTCCTGAACATCGCAACTGCTATGGGCAGAATAAGTAGCCGCGATATTCGCGTCATACATCAGAACAGAAATTCTCTATTGCGCTAAGTTCGGGAATTTCCCAACGCTGAGATATGGGACGAAGGCTAAGCGATGCAAGAAAGTGCTTTATTCAAGTTCAACCGAACCTTTGGCCGCTGTAAGCAGTTTCAGCTCAATCAGCCTTCTTCAGTTTCGCTTTGAAGTCAAGCTCCGCATATGGACCGACTGCCACGCCTCAAAATAAAACAACAGGACAAGATACGCGAATGCTGCTAACACATGGTTTCAGCGCCGCTGCACGCATTTGCAAGAGCGGCGGCTGCAGTAGTCGTGAAAGCGGCGAAAGAGCTCGCGAGACCGCGCCAGGAAGAAGGTCGGGATGGGAGGAGGGGGGAAGTGCTGCCGTCCGGCTGACCCGATAGCGAGACCGGCCGGCGGTTGTCCGCCAGTCGATGCGAGGCACGTTGCCAGGGCCGTGCGAGCGGCATCGGGGAGGACGGGCCGGCCAAACGTCCATCCCAGCAGCACTCCCGTCTCTTCTTCGCACCGCTCGCCAGGTCTCCGGCCGCCTTCTTTTCTTTGGCGCAAGGCGGAGACCAAACCAACGAACGAGCGGCGGCGGCGCGACACTCGGAGAGAACGGCCCCGAAAAGGAGCCGGGCCCGGACACACACGCACACACACATCTGGCAGCGCGCCGCGTATAAATAGCGGAAAGCGGGGGGAAGGGGCAGCGAGGTGTTGGATGCGGTGGAGGACCTCGGGCCCGGCGGCGGTCGGAGCGCTGGGAAACGTGACCCGGGAGTCGCCGAGAGGCTTTGGCAACCGTGCTTCTTTCTTTCTTGGCCGCCGTCCCCCTCGACTGCCGTCTCTTGCGCTGCAGCCGCCCCCTTGCACTACTACACAACCCGCCTGCGCTCCAGCCTGCCGCGAATTTATGCGGACGGCGGCTGCAGCGGCGGGGTCGACGGGGCATGCGGAAAGATAAAAAAAAGTATTTGCGCATTCACTGCCGCTAGCCGTATGCTCCGCGGACTGGGCTCTGAGTTGAGTGTCTGGAAGAGTGCAGCGCACGCACTGAGTAGGACGAAATGGACATGCTACGTCCCCACAGCGCACTATGCAAGTACAGTCGAAGACAAAAGTTTGGAAGATGTCATTCCACACACAGAAAAAAAAAACTGCTCCGTGGTCATGCAAAGCAGGTCAGTGAGGTGCCTAAAAGCATGAGGAGGCATACATGTTACATCTGTTGGAAACAACAGCAGCTGACTAGCAAGCGAGGCAACGAAAGTATTTTTTGTTTTCTGCGAATCCGCATCCCGCAAATTTTTGTACATGACTGTGTGTTCGTCACCCACGCGTGCGCCAGACCATGCTGCCAGTCCCGATAGTGATCTGTTGTGGCTTGGTGTGGGTGGGGCAAATGGTCTGTTTTCTGCTTTCCCTCAGAGCCTGGCATGGCGGAGAGGGATGGTTGAGGGGGAAGTCAGCGGACGAAGGCGTATCGTGCACACAGCACGCACGGAATTTTGACAGGGAGGTCTTCTCTGAAGACGGCTTGGAGAAATGAAATACCGAAGTGGTAGCTTCAATGTAGGACTCTACGCTCTGGCAGACGTGTTGAAAGTCGTGATGAGCTTGACAAAGGGCACGACACCCCGGAACAAGTGTGAACATGCGTGTGACTTTCCGATGACGCTGGTGGCGCCACTGCTCCGAAACAAATGGGGCCACCCCACGTGCAGCGCGCGAGAAAAGCGACTGTGCGCTTATCGTGTGAGGCGGCGGAAGGAGCCCTGAAATGCCTGCTACCCGAAGCGCCAGCGCGTTAGGACAGAGCTTCCTCTTGTGCATGCCTTGTGCTGCACAGACGCATACACAGTGTGTGTGTCGCGAAATAAACTGAAACCTAAGCGAAGGAAGCCACCACCCGTCCTTGTCCGGGAGCGCTTTTCGTCCGCCGACACCTTGGTCACGTCCCAGCCTGCACTAGGGTGCCTCGATGCGCAGGCTGCCCCCGTCGCCATGCGGGGGTCCGCGCGTATCGCGGGGAGCATGCGCATCCAGGCCCCTAGACTACATGCGCGAGCGCTTCGTCTAGCAGAGCTTCGTTTTTTGAGTTTAGCTCGACACCCGAACATGTTCCACTTTGAATGGAAGGAGAAAGAAAGCACAACAAGCGTGCTCTGTTGCAGTGGGCTACGAGGCCAACCACGTGGCCAATTCTACGAGGCCAATTCTACGAGGCCAATCACGTGTGCGATGAGCGCGAAGAAGTTTTCCGTGCAGCTTATGCCCTGGGATAACTTCGGGAAATGTGCTAGTTGCTTGTGTGCTAACTCCTAGAACTTCGCCTATTTTTGAAAAGGGAATTCGTTTCCGTTGCCAGCGAAAGTGTTCCGCATTTTCAGTGATAGAAATCTATCCCACGGGCTGGGTAGCAAACCTTGCCCTTAAAAGGTAGTGCGCTAGAGTGCAGCTCACTCTCTTTCACTCTCGTATACGTTAATTTGTGTTTAGAGGATACGTTTGGGAGCAGAAAGCGCCAACGGCACCGCGATGCCACATCCGACTGCATCATACAGCCACGAAGGAAGTCTAAAGTGCGCCCGAGAGTGCCGAAAGCTTAGATTAGAGTTGCCCTATCGTGAATGGGCACAGAGTCACAAAAGCTCGGGATTATTCAGATATCCTCTTATCTCTCTTCCGACGCCCGAGCTGCGTGGTGATCTCATTTCCATACCGCTTATCATTTTTGTTTCCCGCCGAGGGGCCGAGGATGCCCTGCAATTTATGGCCCTTAATCACAACGCGAAGACAGCGCAGGTTTTGGACGGGTCTGGCAGGAGCAGGGGCATTATTGCATATTGAGAATTGCGCAGTGTAGTAAAATTGAAAATGTTCTTACGTACACTATACTCGGATACAACTTCAGAACGAAGCGCGTTTTCCCCGTCAAGACACCCCGTTCCAGCCAATGGCGTCGGCCGATTCTTGTGAACCTGCTAGGATGACAATGCAGGGAGCTGCCCGACAATGCAAGGAGGGGAATAACCCCGACTATAGAGAGTGGGGGACTATGCCCTTTCATCTGCCAGTCCCTGTATTATCAGGCTAGCGTGGTGATGAGAATAGGCCGATGTTATTGGCTGGAAGGGGGTCCTTCGAAGGGGAAAAGCCGCTTTGTTCCTGAGTTGTACCTTACTATACACCATTCCATCATTCTTCCAGTGTGCGGCAGGTTTGCGAAATATGTATATGCGCTGGCGACGTGCCAACAGCGCGCTGAGTACGGCAAGATTCTTTGATCACGCTTCCGGCAACCGCCTTTTATAACTGCACAGTCGGGCGCAAACGTTGCGTACACCACGCGTGCTTAAGCGACAAATGTTTCTCACTGACTCTTCGCTTACACCCAGTATTGCCACGACACGCTTCGAGAACGCCGGCTGTCGAGAGAGGTGAGCATTTTTATCGAAACGCATGTCAGTTTTATCGTTTAGATTTGCGGCCGCCCTGCTTGGCGAGGACGCCGACAGGCGTCGCAAGAGCAACTATAGCCACGCAACGGTGCGTGGTATGCATCGTTTTTTGGTGCCGACTGTACGTGATAGAAAGGAATCTCGAGGCTTCTCCGCTAGTCTGAAAAACGTTCTTTTCACACGCATTTGATTTATGAGGCTGTTGCGGCCCTTCAAACAGCCGCAGTGTTAAAAGGAAATGAAACAGTAAGACTTGAAATGTGCATCATAATTGCTTACGCAGAACGGAAACGCGGCCAAGTTAATTACGCGGTTAACTGCGCCACTAGAGTGACTACTACCCAAACTAAAATAATAATAATTATGTTGATCCGGCCGCCCCGGGCCAGTGGCGCTCCATAGAAAAACGTCCTACGGGCATCTCTGAAAAATTATGCGCGTCTATCGCCTTTTATGAACTATGGCCGATTGAAAAATCTATAACACTAAAGCTATAGTTTGGAACCAAACAACTGTTTTTAGCTGTGTATAGAAAAAATACATTCGCCTGAAACTACGGCTCTAGACATGGCCATAAGAAAGGTTTATAGCTATTTGGTTTAAACACCTATAGCCGGCTATAGGACAGTCTTGTATGGCAGTTGAGCGAGTTTACGGGTTCGACTTTTTTGCGCATATCGATGGAAGCGAAATACGGTATCTTTAGTATGGCAAGTTTCCATAGTGCACGCGCACACGGCTGAAATTAGCCCTACGTCCTCCTCTACGACGTTCCGCATGATCATCAGCGCACAGTGTTGATTTTGCACGTAAAAACTAATGTGAAGTGTTCATGATGATATCAATATCATTCATGACAATAATTTGTTCAGCCGTCACTCTGGGTTGACCAGGCATGCATGGTCGGATGGAAATGGCAGTGTCTTCCCTTACCCCAGGGCCTTGCCGACCAAAACATGGGGTCAGCTTGCAGGAGTAGGCACACACTAACTGTCAGTGCCGACCCCATGAGGGAAGGAAAGAACCGCCTTCGCGCACAACAGTGCGTCCGACGATGCAGTGTCATCGTTCTTGTATATGTAAACTGCGCATAAAAAAACACCGTCGCAAGCTGTCCCCGCGGGCGGCGCATTTCAGTAGCCCCTGCTCCGGGCAGGCCTCGCTCGCCGCCTGCATCCGCTTCACGTTATGATGCCTTCGCACACCGTGGAGCCGTTATCGGGGGGCCTCGCATCTGGCGCCTCGTATACACACACGCGGGCCACGAGAGATTAGCCCCGACGGCCGGCAGCTGATTGCTTTCCCGGGAGAAAGCCGCTGCCGCTGCGGTCACGAGGTGGGCAGCACAGAGGCACCACCGACGCACCACTGCCGACCCGGGTTTGGGCGATAACGGGCCCCCTCTATAAACGCTGCCGCAGCGCCGGTCGGGCGGCGGCGTTCGCTTTTATCTGCTGTGCTGGTCTGCGCGGGGAGGCCTGTTATCTGGCACACGGGGCGAGTGGTGCCCGGGACAGGGAGCGGAATTTCGGCTGGGCGGACGCTTTCTGCTTGTCGACGCAGCGCGCTTCAAAGCAGTTCGAGAAATCGTAGCGGATTTCTTTGCTGTGAGGAAAAAAAAAATTTTTTTTTAATATTACCGGGAGCACTTGAGGTACTCACGCGCGAATAATGCGAAAGCAATTCTCTACCGATTCCATTCTAATCGTATTCCAATTCCATTCCAATTCTATTCCAATTCTATTCTATTCGATTGCAGTTGGTCCAGTTGTAAGTACTAGTACTGACTTTTACTTGTTATCATTTCGTATTTCCCCGCCTTTGATGGCGTCACACCTTTGCGACCAATCGCGAGTCTTGTGTCGCTGCCACTTTTTGGGTGACGCCGGATTTACCCGTTGGTGAGCCACCTCACCGTTTCGCATTAATAATGTCGCAGCGCATCGCGCCCTGCGCAGTCTGTAATACGCGTATGCAGCTAAACGTGTAGTCTGCGACTGCTTCCATGCGCACACGATATATTTAGCAGGCGTGTTGCTCAGCCCACTTACACTGGGTTGAAGCTATTCATTTCAGTTTTGCAGTCCCGGGGAGGATTATGGGCTACTCTTGGAGTTGGCGCGCGGTTCCATTTGAACCATGTACTCCCGGGACTTTTTAGTCCAAAAAAAGGGGGAGGGGGGGGGGGGGTTGAGCATGGCTTTCTATATATGTTGTAATACTTCTCGTTTTAGGTGGGTAGAGAGGTGGAAGGGGTGGGGAAGAGGGGGCGGATCAAACACGCGGCTGAACGTGAACGAAAAGGATGGGTGCCCCTGGTGGCCCCGGTAAGCCAGCCAGCAGCATAGATTCTACTCCGGCTGCCGGATACACGGCCAAATGCTACGGGCTTCCGAGTTTCCTCAATATCAGCTCAATTTTTGGTACAGTGGACGCGTACTAGAACCTACAGCAGGTGTCGAAGAACAGAGATGCACAAATTCATAAGAAGGTTGTTGTGCATGCGCTGGTGTATTATATACTCTGTTCATGTAGCTATAGGAGGCCCTATTTGCAGTTTCGGCTTTTGGGCTCCCTGCTGTATATACACACTATAACCATGTACTGTACTGGAAATCTGAAAAAAAATATTCAAATGTTCATGAAAAAAAAAAAGTTGTTAGCGCGGGTTAGAGCTCTGCCATCCGGCACTTGCCGGTGCTCGTGATGCTATATATAGTCAGGGGGCGGACTTACAGGGAGTTGAAGGGGGCGGAGGAAGCGGTTGCCCCACGAAGCGAGAGATTTTACATTGGAAAAGCACGCTGAACCCCATTTTCTCGACCAAAAAGATAAAAGGAATACGTGGTTCAGATAGGAAGCACCAAACGGTAACCCATAAATCCGGTGACTCAAATAGCTTATAGTTCCTGCTCTTCGATGGTCGTGCTTTTCATTGTTAACGCAATTAGCGATGAAGACGGGCTACAGCTGGAGGAGTCCAGGATTTCTGTCCAAACCAGTGCCAGTCTCACTCTTTCCCGAAGCTAGATCGCGTGATAGCGGCGACACGAATCTCAACAGAGGGCGAACGGAGGGACCCGGCGGCGAAGCCGAAGCCGGGCGATACGAAGTATTATACGGCGTAGCTAGCAATAAGCAGGAACAGTTAGTAACGCAGCGCTCGAGAAACTGTCTCCGGTTACAAGGACACGTTAGTAGCTTCGCGCTGGGCCGCTTGGAGGCGACGAGTGCGGAATGAAGCGAGACAGCGCGCGGTCGCTCGGACGCCTTGCCTTGGCCCTCGGACTTTCCGCCTGACTAGATGCGATGGCGAAACGCAGCACGCGGCCCCTCTGTTGTCGTCGGAGGGGCCCCTCAGTGCGCTGGCAGGATGCCCAACACGCGCCACCACTGCCGTCCAGCGTCCGGTCCCACACTCACACTCCTCCGCCTTTACGAGCAAGCACGCCAACTTGAAAGCGCACGGCCGCCCCTATTTCACGTGTCACGCCACACACACGCTGTCAACCGGCGCTGCACAATTCGTGGGTTGTCGCGGCACGGCTGCCCCGTCCCTCGTATGCGCACTTCTTGAAGTCTTGCAGAAGGCGGGAAAGTGCGAGCCGTAAATCTTTTGCCGGATGGTCACTTACGTCTGCCAAAAAAGGACGTCTCCATGTCGGCCGAAAGACTACTGCCGGACGAAGTCGTGTCAGAAAAGCGGGACTCGTCAGCTGTCTTGTTTCTCAGTCGGCGTGAAAAGCGGAGTCCTGCCGTCTCTCTGGACGCGAATGGAGAAGGTTGCGGGAGTTGTATTTTACTTGCTGAAAACGTGCCGAGGGATGACTGCACACTGTGCAAGGAGGAGCTTTTTTTTAGCGTTTGCCGTCGGAAGGCGTGCAGCTATAGGTGAACCCAGAGGTCCGAGTACATAAAAAAAAATGTCAGGTCGTACTCTGCAAGAGCACGGTTTGAATGCGCTGTCAAGCAGTTGACTACACTAAACACCTTTTGTTGGCCATTCCAAACACCTTCTATTATTCACTCTGAACTTCTGCTGAACCATTGCCGTATTCGCTGTCGACGTCACTAGTTTGAATCGAGTTGTAGGAAATCACTTTTAAACACAATTTCCAAATTAATCTTTCGCTGCTGGACAAATGTCAACCGCGCCACTCTTGAAACGGCACGAAGGACGGGACAAGACAGGAGCAGACACCTGCAAGAGCGCGTCACTCTACACACGAATACTTACGCCTGTAAACAAGGAGTAACCGCTCATCTAGGACACTCCCTTCTATAAAAACGGAACGCGATAGAGGAGTAAGTTTTTACGCTCTTCTGTTTACAGTGTGGCGCCCGATCGTTTCTTGTCTCGTCTTTCGCGCTGTCTCCAGCGTGACCGCATACTAACAAGCCGAATGTACTACACTAGTTCTATAACACAGGTTGTAGAGCGGGGCGCCGGAAGAACTCGCGTCGAAGAAGGCCCCCTCGAGTGTCGTCATTATATTCTAATTGCACGCGCACCCCGCTTTTGGCTGATAAGAGACGCCTGCACGCTGCGATCACCCCCACCGTGCAACTCGTAGCTTGCCGGGGTCCGCGCACATACAAAGGGCAAGAAGACTCGGCGGCGGCCTGTGGCTGGCCCGATCGAGCGCACGCGCGCAGCGTGCTCCTCGCACGCAGCAGCCACGCAGCTGGACCCATTGATTGCCGCCGCCCACGCGAGTCCGCCCGGGGGCTGCACGCGTCGCGGGACGCGCGAGGTGCATGGAAAGAGCCTCTGCCGGGGCGGGGTGCGCGGCTGATTGCAGCCCCGGGCGCATGCACGCGCGCGTCCCTGCCAGTGCGTGCCTGGCCTGCCTGCGCCCACAGAGAACACGGCAGGCCAAAGAGGGCAGGCAGGCCGGAGGGTCGCGGGCTTCCGCCGGGGAACGGACTGGGGAAAAGAAGAAACGCGGCTCCGAGAAGACGGACACACGCAATCGCCGCTGTACACAGGCCCGTCATATCCGAGACAGCAATAAGGGAGCAATTACTCATTTGCATACACCAAAGCGCAGCCATACGGTTACAAAGGAAAGCTGCACAGCTTTCTCAGAAACTTTGTAGTTAAAGAAATATTCGTCTTGGACCAGGGTTCGAAGCCGGAACCACCGCTTCCCCGGAGAAGTCGCTCTGGCAACTCACCTAACCGGGACGGCAAGCTTATTGTAGGGCGAGGGCGAATTTTGAACAGTAACTCGAAGTGGGAACAGTGTTGGTCAAACTCTTGACCATCCGCAACAGTACGTTTTTTTTCTGTGGCGAAGTGCTTCCTACCTACAACCGCTATCTATACAAATCGACGGTGCTGTTCGCATTTATGAAAAATGTGGTTCTGGATTGACGTGAGCATGCTCGCGGGCCTAGTGAGGATTGACGCCGTATCCCGACCACAGGAGAATGGTTTTGAGGAAAGGAAAGACGCAGTAACTGTCTAACTTCTTAGTGGACACCTCAAATGTGCCGTAGGCGTAGGAATGAAGGAGGGAGTGAGAAAGAGTCGCCGTAGTGGATGGCTCCGGATGAAACGCTGACGTCGCACCGAACATTACAAATTTGGATAGGACGTATACGCTTTTTGAGGACGACCCGGGTCAGGGTGGTGTAATTACGATGACAGGAAAGGCGATAGATGTCGAGAGAGTGAAATGAGGGGGAGAGAACGAGTACCCGTATTGGAAGGGCTCGTATAGTTAATTTCCACCACCGAGTCCGAGGTTTATTTTTTACAAGCGCTGGCACATAGCGTAGCACACGTCCAATTTTTGCATTTCCCTTCACGAAATGCGACATCTGCAGCCGGGATTCGCCCTCGCGACTCGATCGTGCTCAGTGGCCGAACTCCACCATGATTTCTGTAGTCCCACGGGGGATATTCTGTGCTGCCTTGGCCTCGAGCTCTTCACATTTGTGTTACCACGTGAAGACCTCGACGCTAGTGGTGGTGATATGACGCACGCGGTCACACAACCTTGCAAGAGCGATGCCGGAAAGCCTTCAGCCTGTGTTTCTTGCTGATCAAGAAGAAGGAAAACTGTACGTCGTACAACTGCCGCAGCAAAAATACGCCTCCGCTAAAAAGTTCAAAGCTGTATACTTGCTATTGCACGTCGCTAAGGTGGCACCAATCGCATCCAAATGTTGCGCGTCCGTGTTTCTGCCGAGGGCAAGTGTGGAGGGCTATATGTTTAGGCTGCAACTGTACGTGAATATCCCAACTTGATCTATGAGCCCCGAGTCAACTACAGAGCTTCAGCCGAAAGGAGAACCTATGTTGGCGACTGCTGTGGCATTTGCGAATTGTGCGCCTTTGACATTCGTGTTGTCTATATGAGGGAAGCGCAACTGATCGGTGTGTTTGTTTCCGAGGGTACAGCTACATTTTACGTGGAAGAGAAAGGCGAGGGGGGGGGGGGGGGGGGGGGGTGAACCTTTTTTGTTCACTATTTATCCTATTTTATTCTACAGTTACCATTCTGGCCCAGCGGTCGATCCCATCGATGGCGGAGTGTTGCTTGGCCTGATTCAGAGCAGTGGCGTAGCCAGAAATTTTGTTCGAGGGGGGCTCATGTTGCACTGCGGCCTCCTCCGTATAGAATTTGTAGAGGGATAAATACATTAATAATCATTGCATTGCCATTGCCAATGCTATTTCGTATTAGATGCTGCAAACAAAGTCTTGAACGCTACGCGCTCTCTAGACAAGTAAAATATGTATTTGTCATAGGCGAATATATTCGTATGTCCCAACAACTGTGGCAGAAATAACTTACATCAATGCTTCCATATTTTTTGTATATTTAGTAAGTAAAGAAAATGTCTCATAAATTTTATAACTATATCACTTGGAAACCGGAAGAGTAGTGCATGTCCCTGATATGAATAATCAATTTGAGGACAAATATTTCAACGAATCTTTGTCATTCAAGAACCTTGTTTACAATTTTGTACATATGCAATGGCCCGGAAAAAATCTCAGTGACGCTGCCCTTCGTTCAAATGTATTGCGCGGGCGCAGCTGTCACCAATCGAGTATTGTAAATAATTGCACCGAAATTATAGTCGCAACAGAGAGCACATATAAAAATCAGGAGTTCTGCAAAATATACATTAGAAGTACGAAGATGCAATGGAATATCACATATGCGAAGATACAGCTTGAGAAAGGGCAAAAAAGCGTCGCTGGGAACAAAGTTCACTGCATGCATGCACAAAACATGGCAAGAAGATTTTTAAATATACTATATTCTGTAATAAATCTACATACCTAAGTTAAGGTTGCTCTATATAATATGTCAAACAAGCCAAATAAACATGTTGCGCAATCACAGATAGTAACCTTTACGCATAGAAAGACAGATTATCCTGCAAGAATAAAACTATGATCACAGAAATCGTGATATGTATCTGGCCATGTTGTGGTCGCGGCAACACCACATGAATAGAATAGTACAGGAAGAATGCAGAAATCAATGCGAAAATGTGTATTTTAGCTACCTGCAAAGTGGCAACAATCATTCTGCACAGAAAATTAAAGAAGGGTATTAATTTGATTGAAAAAAAGAGTAAAAGCAGGTAGCTAAAGAAGGAAAGAAAAGGACAAACTAAATCCACAGATGATGCGACAAGTTGAACTATCAAATATCCGAGAGTGTTTGTTGGGAAAGGCCGTGTGGGCCGGGTTTTCAATCAACAAGGTCTGTCAGATTGGGTATTGATGTCCTCGTAATTTTCAAATTTGCATGACCCGCCGCGGTGGCTCAGTGGTTAGGGCGCTAGACTACTGATCCGGAGTTCCCGGGTTCGAACCCGACCGCGGCGGCTGCGTTTCGATGGAGGCGAAACGCTAAGGCGCCCGTGTGCTGTACGATGTCAGTGCACGTTAAAGATCCCCAGGTGGTCGAAATTATTCCGGAGCCCTCCACTACGGCACCTCTCTCTTCCTTTCTTCTTTCACTCCCTCATTTACCCTTCCCTTACGGCGCGGTTCAGGTGTCCAACGATATATGAGACAGATACTGCGCCATTTCCTTTCCCCAAAAAACCAATTATTATTATTATTATGATAATTTTGATCATGATGCTAAGTGTTACAATAAATTGCAAATATTTCATCGGTTTTAAAGGCTGATGAAAACTTGTACGCTTTTCTAATTACGCGTTTATGGTCCTGAAAGAACAGAGCCTTTTACTTGCATTGGTTTTGCTGCTTCTCTGTGTAAAGGGAAAAGTTTATGAGAAATTTATATCCATAAAGTTTCGGAATTGAAATCCATGCGCTGAAGCCCCATAAGCCACCCCCCTGGTTACGCCCCTGATCCAGAGGTAAAAGTAGCAAATGATCAACATCGAATAGAATCGTTCTACTATGCCGTCTTGCGGAACCATGCACTGTGTCCGATGACTTAGCTAGGAAAGATTAAAAATTTTCTCAGGGGGCCCTCAGCAGATAACGTGTTTGATCAACTAACCGTTGCATCTCCTGGATTGAGCAGCTACCATAAGATTGTGATCCGAGATCTGGCAGGATCAGTAATATTCTGTGATGTACTTACATCCTCTAATACCTCTTGCTACACGGATGTTTCGAATGCCTTCGAGCCGAATGTCATTCGACCCAACTTCTGAACTCGCGCTGCTACACGACGTTTTTCGGCGGCATTCGGTTCAGATGACATTCGAGTCGACGGAGCTCCGAGGAGTCATTGGAGATATTGGAAGGCCTTGGAAACGCGAACACAGCCCGCGCCGACCGCCTACCGCCGTCGCTTCGGTTCGCTACGCCCCGCCTACAGACGCGTCACGTGACTTCTCTGCCCTGTGCAATTTTCCAATCCCTCGATGGCCCTGTGGCTGTTGATTACGATGTGGGCTGCTCGCTTTTTTGCGCTGCTTGTCTTAAAGATATCTCCTGTGCTTCCTAAATTAGTGCTTGAAGATAATAGTACGCCGCTGAGCACTTTGCCTCGTGAGCTCGAAATCTGCCCAGGAATTGGCCAATCAGGACGACTGCACTCCAGTACTCTCGTTCACATCGCTTTGTACAAATATGTACTGCTCGTTTGTAGCGATAAAAACGCTAGCTGCGCTTTCCTAATATTAAATATTCTGTTCTCTTCCGTGTCCCCTGTATACCCTTTGCTTGTTTACGCTTTGCGACAAGACACGTGGAAGAGCCGGCGCAATCGCACGACAGGGGAACTCTTGATGCCGCCGGGTCGTTAACATCGTGTAATAGGACCGCCGCTTTTCGCTAATTGTCCCTGCATCTTCCGATGTGACTAACCCTTGATGTTAAATCGCTTCGTCCATAAGTATATTTGGCGACCGTTAGCATTGATTGCAACGGCCTAATTTGTCATCCACAACCAATTCGACGACGACCGCCGCTGGCTGCCTGCTCGACACCCTAGGTCACATCGGAGCTTCCCGTTCACTGTATGCGCGCCCTGCGATGTAAGCGATAGGCAATTTCAGGTCACTGTTGTTAAAACTACTCTCGATGGCCATTTGCATTCGCCAAAACTTGCGACTTCGCTCTCTACAATCACCGAAATAGCGCACACGAATACTGCTGGCTCGCTATGCATACACGTCACTGAAAGGGGTCGTCATAGATTAAAATTTAACAGTTTGGCAAGCGCGTATCGCTGGTGAACGTGAAGTGAGCACATATGAAATGTAGTCGCTCATTTGGCTTATTTCTAATACGGATATGCAGGCCATCGCCACATGACCGTGAAATTTTCACCCAGTTACTGATTTGCAGAGGACATGAAGGGAAACTGTCCCCCGATTGGATTTGCTGGCGTCGTTGGCCTGAAAAAAACATTTCACCCTACAATGATATGCGGCTGTTGATCTTGCTGGTGTCGGCCAATAGTGCGACCGTGGTGACGGCCCATATTGTCCACGCGTTATTGTACGCTGCTGAAAACGAGAGAACGGACAAAAGCGTAACTCGATGACAGCAGCGCGATTGCAATACGGCGAGTGAATGTTGAAGTTTGCGAATGTGTCTGGAAATTGTCATGTAGCACTGCAGGAGTCTGTCGAGCCTGAATGTCATTCCAAGTCACGAATGTCGTTCGGCGCGGGTGCCATTCGAACGTACCCGTGTAGCGCAGGTACAAATCAGTCTCGCGGCTCGATTGCGCTTTAATGCGCATCAACTGCACTTCATACCATGGCAGCCGTAGCCCCTCGAAGTCACAATTATTACGTGTCGGTTGATGGACACAGGCGAATATTATAACGCGCTCACAGGTAAAGTGTGTGGAAAGCGTTTTATGTGTGCGCGCAGTACTTTTACGGAAGTAGCTAGATCCAGAATTTTCCGTCGACCCTCAGAAAACGAACACGCAACGGGTCTATAAACTCGCCTCACTCGTTTTGAACAGTGCTCGTACTGAGGAGCACTGTTCAATTGGGAGACACGCGCGCAGTACATCGCCGCCATTCCTTAAACAATTGAAAAATCGCATCCTCAACGCAGCGCGAACAACATAATCTTTTCCTCTCAAGTTTTTGTGGGAGAGCAATGTGGGAGAGATAACAAGCGGCGCAATTACCAGGAACAAAGACAGTGCAGTCGAGGCCAAGAAAGAAAGAAAGAAAGAAAGAAAGAAAGAAAGAAAGAAAGGAAGAAAGAAACGGAGTAAGATTGAGGCAAAGAATGGAGGCGAGAGCGGTCGGGCACGGACAGAGCCATCCTTCTCGGCTCTTCACCTGTTTTTCATTTCATAACCGCGCTTTCTCAGGCTCCCGGCGGAGACGCGTAGCTGGAGCGTCGCGGAAGCCCTATCGCAGTCGGGAAATAGGAGTGAAAAGTAAAAAAAAAAAAACTAGCGGCGCTCGGTTCGATAGAGAGGCTCACGTCTCAAGAGGGCTGCCGCGCCGCACAAGAAAGAAAGGGGCTGCCTTCGTAAGAGAAGAAGGCGTCTGGCGAAGGCGCCGTCGGCAAAAAGAAGGAGACATCGCCGCGCGAGTTGGCGCGCGATCTAGATGGAGGCAGCGTGCGCGGCGTAGAAAGCAAAGCAAGTACGGGAGAAGAAGCGGCGACGAAGAGGAATAGCTATTGCAGCAAAGGGCGCTTCACGCTGCCTCGGAGGCGTAGGCGCGCTTGCACGCGCCAACAGCAGCAACAACGCCGGCAACGCGCCCGTATTGCTAATCGATTCCAGCGCGCTTTTCTGCGCGCGTAGATTTGCGCGCACGCTCGCTGGCGCGACGCCCTTGTTCTCGCTCCGGTTGTCCGCGCCACCGTCGAACGACCCCGCCGCAGTTTGTGATTAGGCCAGAGGCCGCCGCCGCCGTTAACTCCGTCTTTCTTTACTTGCAAATCTCTCGGTCGTGAGCAGCCGCCGCTGTCGCTGAATTTCCCCTCCTCTCCTCCGACGCCCCCTCTGTCTTCATATCTGGGAGTCCTTTTCGAATCCAATAAGGGCCGCCCTGCGGGGCGGAGGGGGCGCGCCGGAGAGCCGGGCCGGTCTGCGCTGCCGCGCGTCTCGCCGAGCCGGAGAGCGCGCGCGCGCGTGCAATTTGTCGCGCTAATCTGAGCCGGCGGCAGCTGCAGGCATGCGGAGCGGCGCTGCCTAATTTCCCTCGAGCGAAGCGCGCGCGGGGCGGTGCGGGAGCCCGGAGGGAGCGAAGGTGGGAGGAGGCTAGAAAGAAAAGTTTCGAGCGGGCCGCGTCGTCCGCGCGCAACTGCGCCGGGCCGCCGCCGCCGCCGCGCTCTGAATGGCGCGCTCTGAAAGGCGCGCGCGCGGAAGCTGCTGGCGCTGCGCGCGTCTGGCGTGTTCTTTGTCACTGTGGGTCGGTGGCGCTTAACTGCGCTGCCGTTTTGAAGCAGTTTGGAAAGCGCAACGGAGGCAGAGATTAACCGCATATTCGAGCGCGGAAAGCTTGGATAAACGGCTCTCTTTTTACTGCGACAGTGAGCCTGCTGGCATTAAGTATTATTTAAAAATATACGTACAATATAGACTCTGGAAGAAAGTCCAGTAACATCCGGTGGTGCGGCCCAAAAATCCATTCTTCTACATCTGGTGGATGGCCTGGGGCGGTCCGCACCGGGTTACCGCTCGGGTGAGGGCAACACGGAGGCGTAACCTACGAAGCGAGACATCTACCCAGCGAGCAAGGCGGCCAGGGAGGTCGGTGCCACACGGTGGAAGAAGTGCTCGCGTGACGCGCTGGAGGTTTTCTTTTTCTTGAAAGAGTATTGACTCCGGAGAAAATGGGGCGGCTTGGAATGGACGTGGAGTAGGCTGCCTCGATGGCCAGCGCCGCGGACATCAAGGCTCCCTAACGTGGAGGGGCTGATTTGTGACTTGCTCCCTCCACCAAAGCTTATGTGGGGTGGGCATCTCGATGAATGCATCGTACACATACCACGGGGGAGAATTTTTGAATTATGTCCTTAATTAGCTGTGCCAACAAGCCGCTGTTCAGAACACGCCGCAGGGATAAACGCTTGAACCTGGAATGAAGAGTGGACGGGATGAGGACGAATACAGTTGCGCTGACCAGAGATCGTTTAGGTCGAGAAGTTTTCCTCCAACGAGCTTAATCCTTATTTAACGCCCACGTGCTGAAAACCTCAGGTAAAGGTTATGAAGTTCCAACATTTCGTCGTGACTACTTCGCACAGTTGCAAGTAATATGAGGGAAACAAAGCTTGAGTGTTGATTATTGATCGCTCCTTTATTACGTCTGACAAAAACAGCTTTTTGTGTGCCCAGTTATTCTCTAGGCGTATAATAAGCAAACGTCAAATATAGTGGCGATATAACCTGAAAATTCACAACGATGTGCAAAAGCTTATCCCCTCTCATATATCCCTTACGATTGGACGTAGCTGAAAATAAAAAGGATGGGCGCATTAAGTAAAATGTTACGAATGCTTAATTAAAATGATCAAATCATGTTAAGTTCTGAATATCTAAGAACGGTAGTATTTCGCGCCTTTCTTGACGCGCGTACATTGCATCAATGACAGATTTCAATATGGTGCTAACCCCTACTTGTGCACTAGTACGCCCGCTAAAATTGTAACTTGTCATTCTGGTATGGCTTTCTTTTGCGTTAAGCAGTCTTTCACGAGGCCCTTTGAAAATCTGGGAGCTGACTTGTTCGCTTTGCATATATATATAAATATGAGGAAGGAAGTGCGGTTTCTGCAGTATTATCAGAATTCAGTGCACTATAGCGAGCATAAATGAGAACTGATCAAGGCGCAATTGCACATTAGCATCCACTTAAGAGCAGCCATAGGGAAAGATATATACAGCTCCCGCAGAAGCTTTAAAGTGGAAAAATTCTTCTTGTTCCGGGGTTCAAACCCAGGATCGCCCGTACTACGGCGGGAGGTACAAACGCTTAGGGTCTCAGAATGACCTTTACATGGCCCTTGACACTAACCGCAAAAACCTTAGTGAGTAGCGGAAGCTGTACAACAATAACTGATGGGCACGTTGGTCTGACATGATTTCCAGTGAAACAGCGCAACGGCACAAGACCAGAGGACAAGAAAGGACGATACACAGGGGTGTGTATCGTCCTTATATATATATATATATATATATATATATATATATATATATATATATATATATATATATATATATATATAAGAACGGCAGTCGAGAAGCTTGCTGGTACAGAAGCTTGCTGGTAAATAGACCGCTACGTTAATCATTCTTCGTTTGAGAAGTACATCGACTGGACGGAGACAAATGACGCTTAGCTGAAAAGTAACAAGACCTTATAAATTAGCAAATTACGTGAATTGTTGAGAAAAGGACTGATTATCTGTAAAACTGCTTGAAGCGCCTACTCCCTGCGAAATCACTTGATGTTGTTAAGCAACTGAGCAAAGCTGATGATAGTGTTGCTATCAAAACAAGAAAGCCGGGAGTCAGGCTATACTGCGAGACAGGATAAGGAGTACTGCCAATATGATACTTGGTCTAATTATTGAACTAAATTCTGTTCTGTCAGTTTCTCGCTGGCTGATACGAAAGCATAATGCTTATGCATTGTTCAGAAAAAGTTGAAGCATAGACAGAAAATAATTATGTTTTGTAACTTTGAATTGCTCTGGAATACTGAAAGGGCTCTCATTTTTTTTAAATTTCGGGAAAATCACTTTCGACAGAGCAATAAAGCCTTACTTTTCCTGGAAGAAATAGGTGTGTTCAAATCGCGAAATCTGCTCCGTTTAGCGTCTAATCACCCAAAACAAACCGCTGCGTCCACCAGCCAAGGTGAGTAGGTTGCATTTCGTTGAGGCCTATGTGGCACAAAGGAAAACAAATACGACCTGGCGTTACTGGCTAAAGTTGCGTAAAACAGTCTGGGCCGGCTGAATACTGGACACTGCATTAGTCGCCAGGGGAACCGTCGCAGCAGTGCTTCCAGTGACATTTTGCGCTTTCTGTTTTCTCGCCGGTTATGCGACAGATTAAATGCATTAGTTCAGCACACTAACCAGGAGAAAATACAAGAGTGACAGAGCCTGCGCAGGCTCTAAGTCAGACTCAGATTGCGCGAGGCTCTGGGAAGAAGGAATAGTAAAATAACAAGGAACAGGAGAAAAGGAGGGTAAAGCATTAGTGCGCAGTCAAAAAAAAAAAGCTGGGGGGTGTTGAGAAAGCACTTGCTTTCGCAAATATAACTCATCTATTTGTGCTGTTTGAACACATGAGAGAGGTCACACGGTTTATTTTTCTGCTCCAGGTGCTCTTAGCCGATCAACCAATACGGAGTACGAAATATCGTAGACATTGTACGAAGGCTACATGGGCCGAGAGTCGGTCGAACACACTGCACAGGTCACCGGAACCACGCAAGGGAAACGCTGCAGAGCACCGGCACCCACGAGAAACAGAGTCAGCAGCAGCAGTAAAGCACCGCAACCTCGCCCCGATAAAACTCGCCGCGCAGACAGAGACGACCCGGTGGGCGCAGCAACCGCAGCGGCTGCAGAGCCGGCCCGGCATTTCCGCTGACCTGTCGCAACACAAAAGGCGGCACGAAGCCGGCCAGGAGGAGCTGCCGTGTAGAGAGAGGCAAGGAAACGGCGCAGGCCGTCGCTGCGGGGCCCCGAGTGACGGCGGGGGGGATATAAGGGTTCCGCGGGGAGCCCAGAAGAGACGACGCCGCTGCCGGGCGTAAAAGGACGGCGGTGGCCGGAAAGAGCAGCAGCAAGCAGCGCAGCCTGCTCGACTGGCCGGCCTTTGGGTCGGTCGCTCGGTCTTGGCGCGGGATCGCTCGGGATCTCCTCGAGCCGATGAGGCAAAGTGGGGTGGCGGGTGGAGGGGAGCAAATACTCGGCGGATGGGCACCGCCGGAGGCACCGTCCAAGGGGAAGGACTGCAGCGAGCGAGAAAAAAAGAAAAGGAGACCGGGCGTTCTCTGGGAAAGCCGTGCCGCCGAGTCGCGGGCAGCAGTAACAGCAGCAGCAGCGATGGTGGCAGCATCGACCGGCTGCCTTTTCTTGCCTCTCGAAGAGCGCGCGGCCGGAATTAAAAAGAGGGTCCCCAGCCGCGTGCCGCCTCTTCTTGCGTGCAGACATCACCCTTCCCTCCTTTCCGCATGCTGCCACCCCTCTGCCCCACCACTCATCCGACCGCCGCCGCCTCTACTGCGCTGTTGGCACGGGGCGGCGACGATGGAGACACGCTGCATTGCACTGGCGGCGAGGAAGCGTGGGCGTGTGTGCTCGCAACGGTGGTCGCGCGAGCATGGAGGCCATGTTTGGACGGGCTTTCCTTTAATTAGCTCAAGCGTGAAATATAAGCGCCGTCGAGCACTGGCCATACGGGCAAGCGTAAGAGGAAGCGCTTCCTCCAACCAAGAATGACGGCGCGAAGAAAATAAAAACATCACATCGCCCGGTGAACCGTTCGAGGGACATTTCTGTTGGAGGCGAGCAGCTAGCTAATATTTTTTCCCCTCCCTCAAGCGGTCTCTGCTATGTATTCCCACCGGACTGCTCCAAAGGCCATGTTTAAAAAAGAATATGTAGCTCTTCTCAAACAGACATGGACGAAACAAAAAAGCTCGTGCTGGACAGAACAAACATGGTTTTTTTTTCGCGTCGAGGAAGCAATGCCCGAGAACTGCGGCTGTAACTCGCTATCTTGGACGTGAGGTAACGTCGGTTGCATAAACATGGCTGCCAGAACGACCTGTAATCTAACACAGTCTCCGGATAAATATTCAGTGCTTCTCTCTCTGCTTCTGCAACCCGAGAACGGACACTGATCACTGGAAGCAGCATCTGCGCCCGTTTCCGCGCGATGAAATCTCCCTGCGGCCTTGTTTATAGTCATTCGTTCAGCTCTTCCCCCCCCCCCTTTTTTTCTTTCTTTTTGAGGAATTTAGCCATTCGTTGCCTTACCTTTCTACTTCACCAGCCTGGGGACAGCGCGTGCTGCTACGTCTTGGAATGCTACGTCTTTGAACCTTTGTAGTCCACAATAAATTTCTTGAGCTTTTATTTTATAATTACTTTTGCGCTGCCCCGCATTCTCTACTCAAACAAGGTTGCCACATTGATTTAGGTATGTTTAAAAAACAGGTTGCTCCGGTGGTCATGTGTGAAGACGTCGTCGTTTCTCACTGTACTGTTAATTTCGTACAATCCCGTAAAGTAAGGGGCAGGAACGAGGCCGATAGAAACAGCTTATCTTCAAATGAGGCGATCCAAGAAACGGCATTACAAATAGGTTTGGTTTACGGGGATTTAACGTCGCAAAAACGTCTCAGGCTGTGAGGTTGCATTGCGTTTGGGGTACCTGAGCTATCTGGCTTGCAGTGCGTGTGGTGGTCTGGTTGCAGTTCTATGTCGGTGGAGGATGGGGCTGCTGAATTTTGTCATCAGTCGCGGTTATTGCCGCCACACACTCTGCGCTCGTTAAGATATACGTTCGGAAGCCCACCAGAAACTCCTTTTTACCCTGAAGACGTAATGGATTTTGTACTGCAGAATCTCACGTGTACACGTATTCCACGTATAGCGAGCGAAAAAGAAATACAAAAGCCAGGCCCGCCCAATTTCTTGTCCGATGCACACCCAACCCCTCGCGGCCGTAACCATATCTTTATATTTGTTTTTCTTCCTTCGCTCCAGCTTCCTCTCGGATCGAGACGAGTCAAGCTCCACTCCGCAGCGCGGGGGACCGAGGGTCGCCGGGCCGAGTCAGTTTGCCGAGCGCTATATATTCTTGTTGCACCTCGGCTTCTTTTCAATATTTCCTCGTTCGCCCAGACTCACCGCTACTGCCTCGTCCTTCCCCCAGCCGTCCCTGCTTGCTCTGGCGCCGGGGTCTGGTCGCAGCAGAGCGGGGCCGTACGGACGGCCGGCTCTCTCGAGCGCGGCGAACGAAAATATTGACAGTGCTCGCGGGCGGCCGGGCTGCCACGCGGACCGCGGCCGGCGACGGACGGGAGAACAGGCGGGCGTGCGCGCGGGGGCTTTATTGCTGTCGACACTGGCTCGGCGGCGTCGGGCTGGCTCTCTCCCCTGCTGCAGCCGCCGCTCCACGTTGCACGCTGCTGCGCGAAATGGACGGCATCCGCGACGACAATGGCGGCGGCCGTCGTTGGTGGGTGGTGGCGACGTCGGCGCGCAGTTCACGCTTCGTGCGCTGGAGGCCTTTTTTTTTATTTTAAAGGCGACAGCCGTTGTGGTACCCGGAGAAATCGGCGACTGTGTCGAAATGTCGCCGCGTGTTTCACTGGAACCGGGAGGTGACCGTTTTTATGCACCCACAGGCGACGGACCTTTCGCAGCCCCCTCGGTGGAGCGCGAGATTATGCGACAACACGTACTTGGACGTAAGCGTCACGTGCGAAAGCA
>NC_135499.1:115374147-115513989 GCF_052857255.1 Amblyomma americanum
ACGCAATGGAAAAGAAACGCAAAAGTCGCGCCAAAGCATCGCATATGGCTGCTCACCTGTTATCAAGGTGCCCTTAGTTAGACCACTATTCTTATCCAGGTGACGTCGGCTCCCGTCGGAGCTCATGCGCACTGTCGAAGCTAGCTTTTCCGTTGCTACTCTTCCCTGCCCTTCATCTCCTTCTTCCGAGAGTATCTGCGTAACAATGATATTTCATACCGGCGCGGTCCTGTAGGCGTTGTAGGCTGCACAATGTGCGGCTGTTATCACATTGATGCCATTCATTTTACCGAGATGCGCGCTTTATTCTTCTGCAGCTCCGTCTGGTGTGACGAGGAAGGGACAGGAATGAGCGGCCAAGTCAGAACGGACGCAGGCAATGTGGACAAACGAAAAGCGAGGATGTAACACCCTAATGAATTTCAAGCATTCAAACTGCGAACGTGCGAAACGCGCTGACATTTGCTCACTGTATACATCACAACGAAGAGAGAGCGCTCAGGGAGGAAGCGATGACGTCAGGCTGGAGCTCCCCTGCTAGAGTTACAGAGGGTTACCCGCGAGGCGCGACTAGGGGAAAGCGTGTGACGGCACAACGGCATCCAAGCGGCGTTGTTTTTTCAGCTGTGACAGGCGCTAAGTCGTTGCCCGACGCCTTGGTGTGTCGCGCGCTAATGCGGGCCATGCTGCTGCACCGAGCAAGTAGCGACACGAGGTGGCGCCACAAATGCGTCGCTCCGTAGAGCTTTCGTGATGTGCTTGCTTGTCGTCATTCGCATTCTGGAAAGAACATTACCCAAGGCGTACGTTTCCCTTTCCGTCGTCAGTCGAGCATGCTTTCAATCGAACTACGCAAAGCGGGCAGTGGAGAGGGGTGCGCAGTACGATGTTCGCCTTATCCATAACAGGCCTCATTGTACACCTCCCTTCAGCCGCTCAGGCACTCATGTGTTTCGAAAGGTTACGCACCACACTGATATAGCGATGATGACGATATACTTCTCAGTTAAGTCGTTAAGTACTCCCTTGTATTATCCCTGCTACGGCAGTCCCTGCTAGTGTCTCTGCGCTCGCTTAGCGCACGGGGCGGGCCGCGGCCGGCGACCTTCCGCCGGCGGCCGCGCTGAAAGAGCGCTCCGGGCGGCGTGCTGGAGGATGCCGGCGTCCGCCCTCGATTGCCTCGCCGCGACGGGTACAAGGGGCGTGCGAGCGAGCCGGCCGCCGTTGCACGGTCGAGCGCACGCGAGCTCGCGTTGTCGTCGTCGTCGATGCGTGCCACCGTGCGTGGCGTGCCTCGGTCGCAGCCAGCGCGCGCGGTTCACTCTCTCAGGTTGTCCTCCTCCTCCTCCTCAATGCGCGCAGTGCCGGGCGCCGAGTGCTCGCGGGCCGCGTATGCGCGCCATGCGCGCCCCGCCGCTGCTCGCGATTGCGGTACGCTGCGGGCAGGAATTTCAACTGGTGTCTGCGGGAAAGACGCCGCCATCGGGGCGTAGCCGTCAACAGTGACTGCTGGAAACTCGGCCTCCGCGATATTAAAGCAGGAACCATATTTTGTTGCGCAGCGACTTTGCGATTAATTCTTTCCCTTCCATGTAGCTAGTGCGCGTGCATCCTTTTGGTTGTCAGAGCCCCCCCACACAGCGACATATTATTCGTGTTATCGTCCCTCACGTCACATGCGATAGTGACTGGCTGTAACAGTTCAGAGTAATCGGTCAGGAAGATAATCACGGTACAGGCGCACACGATATCGCATGCACCACATGCGGCATGCGATCCTGCATCGTACGAGGTACGTGTCAGAAAGAATCTCAAGGTGGCATGTCGACACGTTGTAGGGACACTGCATTCAACAGAGGCGTGAACCCTATAGCCATGCGGTGGCGGACTGACTTTAGAAACATTTTGGATGACACATCCAATACATTAGTGCCGAGTCTACTAAAACCAGTTCTTTACTGTCTTTTCATTCAGATGAAGGCTTCCATTCGAAAACAGCCGCGCTTCTCCTGTAATTCGGAGCAGTGCTTAAGCATTTCCTCGTGCCTTCACCTACCCGTACTGCTGAAGGCGCTCTTCCCAGCAATCATCCTGTGCTTCTCGGAGTAACCGGCCAAACCATCTACGCCAGCGTGCACTAGCAAAAGAAAGATTAGGGGCTGACATGTCCCTTCCTGCCAGAATCCATTGCATCCTAGCACGCAGAACATTTTGCCAATGCAAATGTGATTAGCCTGATACGGAGCCCCTGCGAAGTAGTACAGGACTTTCCTGTTGAAACCTCTGTTGTGTCGTCCTGTAGAACTTTTTCGTCCCTGACTTTCTGCTCTGTTTCTTCGACCATGAACTACCAACGAACTCGGATGACCATTCTGGCAGCAGCACACCGCAACACCGGACTGCGTCAAGTCGTGCAGTCTAACCCTTGCGGTTTGCCGTCGCTTGATGAAATCACCCTCATGGTTTGTCGAGACACCGATGTCAAACTGCACCATGTACAAATTGAAGATCCTAAAATCAGGGCAGAGATGTACAATGAAGACGGGCTCGACAAAGCACCCCTAGCAACTAAATATACTGAAAGATTGCTGGCGCTAATATGGCAGCGATCTTACCCATACACTGCGGACATCGCCACCTGTAGTCTATAATGATTAAAATTACTGCACATCGTCGAGGAATTCATTTGCCGCTTAACATAGTGGCTCCGAAATCACAGTTATGCATTGACTCGCTTTCTTAGAAGTATTTTTTTTAAAGCATCCATGTTCTTACGCGTACTCTGCGCATGCACTGCCGGAAGTGAGAGTTAGCTGTCGTTTACACTTTGTCGCAAGTTAGGGCTTTGTCCCCGTCCATACGCGTTGTTTTGTTTCCCCTCAGGCACCGCATGCCGATCATAGACCAGCCCCGCAAGAACTTATAAGCCACACGGGGCATTGTTTGATCACCGACAATAAGCCTCACGTCGAACGGATTCCTACAAACACCGAACCCAGCAGCGACAGCCCGGCGGCGCAGCTGGGCGTAAAAACGGGGCCGGCTCCCCTTATCTGGTCGCGTCTGCGAGAAGCGCGCGTGGAGGACGGGCAGCTAGCGACGGCACCATTAGGCGAGGAGCGCCCGCGAGCATGCGGTGTCGCGCCTCGGTTGCGGCGGCCTCCCTCCGTGCGGTCGCTTCGCTCGCGGCTGCGCGAATATGCCGAGGCACGCGCTTCCGGTCCGCTCTGGGGCCGCGCGCACACGCACGTCTCGCGTTGCGACAAAGGACGGCGACGTGCCTCTGCTCCGCAGTTGCATCCCTCCGGCGGGGAAGAGGGGCAGAGTCGCCGCTGCAAGCAGGCACTCCAACGGGGCGGGGCGCGGCCGTGGCTTCGACCGGTAACACGCGCAGGCGAAGCGGGGCCGCTCGGTAAGCGGAACACTGTGCCGAGATTTGGTTCCAGTGATGCGTGACGAACGCGAGTTAGTGACATCCTAGCTAAAATCCAGAGCACGGAATGGACCTGGGCAGGCAGCACGCAATGCGGGGAACTGGTATGAATGATGGTCTGTGAGGGTAACCGAATGGCTTTTTTTGCCTGCCCTCTGGAGAACTGCACCAAGTTTGTCTAAATAAAGATGTGATTTGATTTGATTGCGAACGGACAGAAGCAGGGTATGGACGTGTTTAGCAAGGAACACCCGTCCTATGTGGACGTTTCAAAGGCCGTCGAGCTGAATGTCATTCGACTCAACTGCCGCTAATGTCCTGTCTTGAATTTTTTTAGCGGCAATAGGTTCAAATGTCATTCAAGTCGCCAGAGCGCTGGTGAGAGATTCGAAACTTTTAAATGTACCCCAATAGCCAACGCCTGTCACCTCACGCGCAGGGTATTCACGCCACCGTTCGGAAAACAAATATTTAAGAGTAAAGATTTCCTTTAAGCATAGACATTTTGCACGCGTTACATAGCTTAATCATGGCGGCCAATGCAGCTGTAGAACAATGAGGCTAATGGGGTGCCAGATTACGCTGCGGCTGTCGTCGGTCTTTGAGCTGGCTTTGGCCCCTCAGTTTCTGAGTTCAAGTGAATACTGTAGCAGTCATCTTTTCCGTATACGATGCTCCTGCCATGAGAGATAAGGAGCGGGCGCCGGTGATGACTGTGCCCCTTTCCTTAACAACGTAATCGCTTGATGGAACTGAGTGCACTAACGTATTCGAGAAGCCTGTATCTGGACCACATAGGACTGCCGATTTTGTCTGCCATGAGAGATAAGGAGCGGGCACCGGCGATGACTGTGCCCCTTTCCTTAACAACGTAATCGCTTGATGGAACTGAGTGCACTAACGTATTCGAGAAGCCTGTATCTGGACCACATAGGACTGCCGATTTTGTCTGCCATGAGAGATAAGGAGCGGGCGCCGGTGATGACTGTGCCCCTTTCCTTAACAACGTAATCGCTTGATGGAACTGAGTGCACTAACGTATTCGAGAAGCCTGTATCTGGACCACATAGGACTGCCGATTTTGTCTGCCATGAGAGATAAGGAGCGGGCACCGGCGATGACTGTGCCCCTTTCCTTAACAACGTAATCGCTTGATGGAACTGAGTGCACTAACGTATTCGAGAAGCCTGTATCTGGACCACATAGGACTGCCGATTTTGTCTGCCATGAGAGATAAGGAGCGGGCGCCGGTGATGACTGTGCCCCTTTCCTTAACAACGTAATCGCTTGATGGAACTGAGTGCACTAACGTATTCGAGAAGCCTGTATCTGGACCACATAGGACTGCCGATTTTGTCTGCCATGAGAGATAAGGAGCGGGCGCCGGTGATGACTGTGCCCCTTTCCTTAACAACGTAATCGCTTGATGGAACTGAGTGCACTAACGTATTCGAGAAGCCTGTATCTGGACCACATAGGACTGCCGATTTTGTCTGCCATGAGAGATAAGGAGCGGGCACCGGCGATGACTGTGCCCCTTTCCTTAACAACGTAATCGCTTGATGGAACTGAGTGCACTAACGTATTCGAGAAGCCTGTATCTGGACCACATAGGACTGCCGATTTTGTCTGCCATGAGAGATAAGGAGCGGGCGCCGGCGATGACTGTGCCCCTTTCCTTAACAACGTAATCGCTTGATGGAACTGAGTGCACTAACGTATTCGAGAAGCCTGTATCTGGACCACATAGGACTGCCGATTTTGTCTGCCATGAGAGATAAGGAGCGGGCGCCGGCGATGACTGTGCCCCTTTCCTTAACAACGTAATCGCTTGATGGAACTGAGTGCACTAACGTATTCGAGAAGCCTGTATCTGGACCACATAGGACTGCCGATTTTGTCTGCCATGAGAGATAAGGAGCGGGCGCCGGCGATGACTGTGCCCCTTTCCTTAACAACGTAATCGCTTGATGGAACTGAGTGCACTAATGTATTCGAGAAGCCTGTATCTGGACCACATATGACTGCCGATTTTGTCTGCTATGCTAAGGTATGTGATGGTTTATAGACCTCGAGCTGCGCGCGGGCTCTGAGAGACGAGCAGCGGAAGGCGCCTGATTTAATTTCGATCATCTGGTGTTGTTCTTGTGTGCATCTCGTATTCATCTGGTGTCCAGGTGTGCGTACAACATGAGGGCGTTTTCTCATCTTGCCTCGATCGGGATGTTGCTGCCACGGTCGCACTTCCAGATGCCGGTTCAAGAAGATGTGGCGACGACTTCCACATCACGGAAGCTCTCTATCACTTGCGCAGTGGGCTCATCCGACTTTCTCGGTGCGCCTAGTTTTGACATCGCAGAGAGAGTGAAAAAAAAAAAAAAACTCTGCACATATGTACCTCAAAAACGAGCGGCTGTTTATAAAATTCTGCAATTTGCGTTAGTCTACAACTACCCACTTTAGTCTTTCGATCATTGCAACGTCACCGATAGTCCCGCTGACAGCGGAGCGGCCTGTGTCCCTGCAGGAGAGTTGCTATCTAGGTCTAGCTGGTACATAGTCTTGAGTAAATAAACCAGTGAGAAGAGAAGGACAGACGAAAGGCTAGGCACACGAAGTGACTGGAGCTAACAACTATGCTTTACTGAAACAAGTCCGTCTCCTAGGAAAGCCAGCCGATCATGCGCTGCGCAACAACCATGTTGTCTTGGTTAAGAAAAGTTATGGCTTGGTTGTTGTACAGCGTATGCCCGGCTGCCTTGCCTTGGAGACGGACTTGTTTCAGTAACGCACAGTTGTTCCAGTTACTGTTGCCCCAGAAACGATGGCACATCACTATGTGTGCCTCGTCTCTTGCGTCCTTCGTCTTTTCACTGGTTTATTTATTCAAGCCTGTGTCCCTCCTGCATTTGGCCTGCCTCTGTTTCTATATATGGAATTCCGCTGCAAAAAAACGAGTTCGCGGGTGTGATCCTGCTCGCGGTGGCTGCATTTTGATGGAGAAGAAAGGAAACGCCCGCGTGCTCACAGTTCTACACACAAGTCGGGCTAAGTAACATATCGGACTATACATGGAGTATAAGGTTCCCGACGGTTCGCTGCCCGGGACATGGAGCCGGAGTCCTGTTCACATAAAGCAGCAGACCAATTGAAGCGAAGTGAAGTGATGCCCGCAAAATAAAACAAACAACTCTCAAGGTACAAATGTCCTCCACGTCACAACGGGCACGTTCTCACAACTGAGTCCTTCGGACAGCGCTTTAACAGCAACGGAGCAATGCTATCAAGGACACCGCTCGCAGCAATTCGATGTTCTCGTACAACTTCACGCCGGCAGAAATCGCGTACTAGTTAGGCACAAAGCAAAAAGCAAAACGCGCTCTTCCGAGAACCCTCACAATCCAGCGCTGGCTTTCGGGGTTGCATGTTACTTCGTTAAATAATAGCCTACCCTGAATACTTCCCAAGCCCTAACGCTTTATGCCCTTTCTTATTGACACGCAGAGCTGCTCTCCGCAACGGTTCTCGCGAACCAGTGCTGAAGTGTTTTTCAGCTAGCCTTTCCTGTTCGCCGCTTCTTCTTTCAGTTCTCCCTCTCCTGCCTCGTTACCGGCGTAGTAATTGCTCTCAGCAAAGCACTTGCTTTCTCCCCGAACCGCCTTCCCCGTCAGGTCGCGAACAAAAGCCCCGATCTCGCCATGCGGGGGCCCTTCGCCGACGAGGCAATTTTTTTTCTGCGGAATACCAAGCGCGTTCTTCCACGAGCAGCAAGCAAGGCGCGTCCAACCCGCACCTACCCTGCACAGGCTGCCGCCGTCAGACCTCCGCCGCTCCGAACCGGCACGCGCGCTCACGGGAGCTCGTTCAGCGTTTTTCTCGCTCGGTCTAGCCCGTCCCCTCCTCACCGCCTTATATTTTCAGCGTGTGTCCAGCGAGGGATTCTAGCCACACAGCAACCTGCGTCGTCGCAGCAGTCGCAAGCGGCTTGCCGAGATGCTGCAAGGCCAGAAGGCATCGCCCAGCACACGGCCGGCTGCAGGAGCCGGAGGGAGACCGGGGGGGGGGGGATTCAGTGGTCGCTCGTTTCTTCGCCTGCCCCGCTGAGTGCGGCGGTGCTGAGGGCAGGCGCGCTGCCGCTATCTCGCGGGACGCAGCCGTCGCGCCGCGCGGCCCCGCTCCTGGCTGGAATGGCGGGGGAGAGGGCAGCGGCCCAAAAGGAGGGAGGCAGGGAGGGCGGGCGGTAAGAAAGCATGTACTTCCGTCCGCCGCGCCCCGTCACCCCGGCGGAACAAGAGCCGAGGCCGGGCGGGGCAGGGGAAGGGAGGGGGGTCGACGCGAGAGGTGAAGGCGTCCGCCGCAGGCCTGGACTCCGTTATCGTAGCCGTGGGGGTCGAACGGAGCAGCACGACCGCCGACGGTGCAGGTTTTTCGCCCGGTGGGCTCGGCAGCAGCCGCTGTCGCGGACGGCTGTCGCGAGCTCTGCGTCAGACCGTGTTGTTGGTTAGGTGGGCTGCGTTGCACAGGTGCTTTTTGGGAACGCCCACTGGCTCGTGCGACAGTGGTGGCGAGTCGCGCCCCTTGAATAAGGGCGAAACATGTTTTTGTGCCACGTTTAGCGGCGGACACGCAAGGTGTATAGCTGCGTGGCTACTAGAATACAACGCCATGTCGCCAAGCCCGTTCAAAGCACAGGACGCATTCAAGCTCATGCGCCAGAAGCTAATGCGGCCAGAAGGCAAGACATGATGTTCTAAATGTGGTATGGTATGTGGGCTTTAAGTGAAAATAATGATAACAATAAATTACTCTGAGCAAACAAAAGGCGTGGTGACTATGCGAGACGCAGTGGTCAAGGGCTCCAGACTGATGTTGCCTTTCGCCTCCATGGAAATGCGGCCACGGCTCCGTTGCGCAGCCTTCGGCTCAGTAGCCGAACACGATAAAGGCCACTCACTGAGGCGCCGCAGCGGGCGTCGTCCTGAATTCGGGAACGATTGCCTTGCGGATACTGCGCCATTTCCTTTCCCCAAAAAACCAATTGTTATTATTATTGCCTTGCGGCGCAGTGCGCACAGCACCACCACCCGCAGGCAGAGAAAGAGGTGGTCTTTGCCAAAAGTGACCAGGCTGCATGGTTTCCTTCTCCCTCACATAGTGGCTTCCCTAAAAACCAAATGGTATTGGATGGTGAGGAAAAGGGTTCTCCTTACCTCACAGTGATTTATAGCTTGCTGGGTGCGATAAGTGTTCCCCTATACAACTGAGAAGCAAACCGGGCAGCATGGTTACTCTTGGCAAAGACGGTACGTATACACGTGTGGCTGCACAGACGCTGGGGTGATTGGGCCCATGTCGGTTTGATAGTAGCTGTTGGTGGACCGAAATGCAACTGAGCCAACTGACTAAAGCAGCGCAGAGAAAAGGCAGAAACATCATTTCCTGTTTCTGACATTAGGCACTGTCCGCACTTCAGTATATTCGCCTGGCGTATATCACTGATGAAAACGGCGCCAAGTTATAAATATACCAACCTTGATTACAAATTCCCTAATCAGGGGACCTAAAAGGCAGGGCATCCTTCGGATCGGCGATCAAACGTTTCTTGAGAGGGTCATGGCTTGTCATTCAACCGGATGCAGTATAGACCTCTTCACCCCTCGACGTCACGAAGATGCGGTGGCGCTGATGTCAGCAGCGACTTTCGCACGGTATGCAAAACAGGTTCCGCCTGCCCGTGCCTACCGCAGCTGCCACAGCTACCGGCGGGTGCATTACGCCTGCACACTGCAGAAGCAGCATGTACTGACCAGCTGCGTCACCAATGGATCCGCGCAGCTGCATAAAAAGTAAATTTAAATTAGCCTTGATAGGTTTCTCGCAGATAAATACCGCATTAGGAAATGGACCGCGGTAGTAAATCGCGAAGTCTGGGTGTCGATCGGCGCTGCCAGTTGACCTGAACCTAGGCACAGTACGCTTATAACTGCACAAGGGAAAAAAGCACATATGTAGCTGCGCACGTATTTATCACCTTGAGCCGGTGTGAACGGGACGCCGGCAGGCTCACTCGCCACCAAGGAACGCGTTCTTTTCTTAAAAGCACAGAATGTAGTAATGGCGCGCTTTATGGCATTTAATATCTACTTGAAACTTTCTGAAACTGTAGGGGGAGCTCGGGGCTTCACTGAGAGCTTTCCACGTAGACCGGAGGCCCGCAGTGACGCAAGCTAAGGGCATAAAAAAAATGTACGCGTTGATGAAGCGCGGCCTTACAGGGGACATGACGCTGTCCTTACTTTTGGGACTGCGCGACACGTGTGTCAACGTCTGCTCCGTCGAAAGCGCTAGAGCTTCCCCTCAATACTGTCCCGAAGTAAAGTCATTCCGGCAAGTGCAGAGTGTCACAAACAATGTTATTTTATTCAATGCCTTGCGCATAAATCAACGACAGAAACGCTTTCTCTTTACTACGAACCATATATACAATTCACAGTGGCGAACTATTTCCTTCAATACGCCGTACGTGGCCAACGCGAGCTCGTGTACTCCGAGAAATTACTAAGTTAAAAGCACCAACCATTGCTGTGATTCGCAGAAACTGAAAACTAGCCTACAAGCCTTGAAAACCCGCGCTCAACACCTCTTCGCGACGCCACTCCCCGGCCTCTTGCCTACCTCGAGCCCGCTAGCGATTGCAGCGCCACCTCGTTTGTTTCCAAACA
Organism: Amblyomma americanum; assembly: GCF_052857255.1. Classification (NCBI taxonomy): domain Eukaryota; kingdom Metazoa; phylum Arthropoda; class Arachnida; order Ixodida; family Ixodidae; genus Amblyomma; species Amblyomma americanum. The sequence continues at coordinate 115,384,303 of NC_135499.1, forward strand.
GGAAGCAGGTCTATACGCAATTTTAAGGCGAAACCGCACAGCTGCCATAGCAGTGCAACGCAATGTCTTTCGCGTAAAATGTGTCCAAGGTCTCCAGAATTCTTTCGGCGAGCAGAAATTTCAACTTTAGTTGAAAAGCGCAGCATGGAATAGAGCATGCGCTGAAATTTCTTCCGGGAAACTGGAAAATCCGCGCTGAACAGGAAACGATGAGTGATACAGCAAACAAATATCTTTATTCATTCGCTCACATAGGAGGGCAAATCAGCCGCATATGCAAGCAAAGTAGAGGCCAAGCACAGAAAATTTGCAGCGATCTCAAAGCAAGCGAGATGAAAACGTTTTTCGCCGCTTTCATTGCACCATATCGTCTTCTCTCTGACTGGACACCGGTTTATTATCGACTGCTGGCATGTCATTTATTTGCGAGAAGCATGACTCAACATGTAATCGCACTCGGTTGAGGCTATCCGCTCCGAAGTTACTGATTCCAAGGAACATGATAAAAACGTTGTCAAGGGACTGCGAATCGCTCCTTCAAAACAGTCACGCCTCCTTGAGTTCTCCTATAGCGGCGCACCTGTATTTAGAGGCCACTTGCAAGTAGTAGCAGTGGTATCACTCAGAAAAAAAAAACGGAAGGAAGAGTTGGGCGGGTTCCGGCGACGGCTGCTGCTTCGAAAATAAAACGGACAGGGGACAAGGGAGGCGAAACAGCTCGCCCTCACCCGCAAGCGCAAGAAACAGAGTGCAGTGCGCATTAGAATTACCGCGTGCGAGAACTTCAAGCCGGTTGGAGCGCACGCGTGTGCGCGCGCCTAGAAAGCGAGAAAATGCGGTACCCAGCGCGCTGAGCCGGGCCCCGCACAGCGAGCGAGCTTATCGCGATTCAGCGCGCGCGCTCGCGCGGGCGGCACGCAGGCCTGCGCGGCCGCCGCTCGCGCGTTCCGGCGAGCCTCGCTTGCCATCGCGGCGCGCATCGCTCGGCGGCGGTCGTCCGTGCGTGCCAGCGCGCGGCGGGGCGTTTTCGGGGAAGTCTGCTGCCGGCGCTTCTTCCTATTTCTTTTTCGTTTTGATCCGCTCGCACCGCTTCTCTCCGGTCGTCGCTGCATCGCCGCCGTGTCGTTTGCGCCCGCTCGGGCCGCGGTGGCGCGCGGGTTCGCGGGACGGGCGCTCGTCTCCCTCCCCGACACGCGGCTCGATCAGCGGGGGTCCCGCATCGCCGTTGCTGCTGCTGCTGCTGGCTGTGCTCCGCCGCTACCCACCCCCTCCCTCCGTGCACACCCCTCGATTACCCGGCGTCGTTTCCGGAACGTTCTTTCGGCGCAGCGGGCGACGCCATACCGTCGTCACGACTTGGCCGGGGCCCCCCCACCGTACTACTACGTCGGCGATTCTTCTTGACCGAGGCCCCGGGACAAGCACAGTTCCGTCTAGGCCACGCCTCCTGCGTGGCCGGGTGGTGGCTCAGTGAGGTGGCGACCGGCGTTGTGAGCGAAGCGAGCGCGTTGCAACCCGGGCCAGTGGAGAGCTGTCGGGCGTCCAAGACGGCGTCTTGTGCATGCGCATTGCCACACTAGCCTCGGCAGCACGGACCACGTTACATACATAGCCTTCCAGGTACACCGAGGAAGTTGTTCCGTATGCTCGGATAGCACAATTTTCTGCACAGGATAATTAATGGACAGTACGCAGGTTCATGCTTTAGAACAAGTGCTGCAGCGCTAACCAAGAGCAAGTGCACAAAGGAGGGAGGGCAGGCGTTGGCTGCTTGTTCTTGTACTTGCTTAGCGCTGCAGCACTAGTTCTGACGTATGCGCGTTGTCGTTTTGTCGGCAGATTTACGGAAACATAATTAGCTGGTCGTTATCTCGGGTCACGGAACACCGGGAAAATGCCAACATGTTCCCGAATTGAATAGTGACACGAATAAAAAAAAAATATTATTTAACAGTTACCGTGGCTGTCTTCACTCAATATCCGGCATCGCCTTTCTGTGTTAACGGACCTAGATGGGGCAAAAACAACACCATGGGTCAATTTTGAAAGACGTCGCCTCCCTGCGCGGGACGTTGTTTTCATTCGAATCCTGTATTGGAAGTTTCAGTATTGAATTTTTCTTACCTTATCGACTGGCAGCGCATTTAACGAGGTATGTAACGCTGCGCACTTTCTGTTATCACCTTACTGCGGTCATCATTAAGTAATGAGGTCCAGTACCATGGGTATGTCTTCTTGTTTTACCCATCTACTTCTCGCTTATAATCGTCCCTTGCCCGCAGGGAAGGCTAACAGACTGTAAGCTCTGCCACTATATCGGCGCGGCTACTTTTCGGCTCTGCAACGCTCTCAAATTTCTCTCGCCAGCAGCAGGAGCTGCAGGACGTTCGTGCAATAGCCACGAAAGGAGATATGTTAACGATGCGCTGCAGTCACTCCGACAGCCGCTGTATTCGAGTCTTATACCCCTGTCACGCGGGCACTCTAAAGGCACTTTTAACTAATGCTCCTTTACGCTCCCAAAGGAGCACTACTTCAAGGGAGGTCGTCCGTGCTACACGGTCGCGGAACGACCTTCGCAAGGAGTTTTTAGCGCCCTCATCGGCGAAAAGCGTTATTAAAATTGCAAACCTCACTGCACATGTAAATATAGAAATGTCACATTTTTTTAGTAAATTAGTTTTACAACCGTATTATGTTAAAGCAACGCAATTTTAACTGCAATAATGACATGATTTTCCAAGTACAGAGCATAACATCACAGTGCTGGCCACAATGAGCCCAACTCGCTCAATCTGGCTCAGGCTCAGCCTCGTTCTTCGGTTGTTCCCTTTGGTTCTTTTGCCCCTGCGATCGTTGTTTTTGTGGTCACGTTTTTCTGGTGTGCCTTGTGTTCGGCGGTCTCCATCAACATGAGTGACGATCCACGCGACGAGAGAAAACAACATGGCCGACATGGCGACATATTTACCGTGGCTACCGTGACGCTCGTATATCTCGAACGAGAGTATGGCGTGGTGAGACTGCCACAAAACAAATGACCATCTTATATTTTAAAACACCACTAATCTTATGAAGTGAATTTATAAAACGAAAATTGAATGTTTCTTTTCTCAATTTATTTATGCTCTTAACTCGCTGGGAGAGAGAGTACGCCCTTGCAGCTTCAAAGGACGAACTCGAGCTGCCTTGTTTCGAAGCTCCTTTCAGCTAGGTGTCCTTTGGCGCGTCCGTGTGGCAGCGCGCGTTCGTCCTTAGAGTAATGGAGCATTAGTTCAAAGTACCTTTACAGTGTCCGTGTGACAGGGGTATTACTCATCACCTCCGGCGTCACCATTCTCACCGCACACCTGCGAGCTTGGCCGCTGCATTCCGACCGCAAGCTTTGCATGCTTACTGCGGCGCGTCCGGCTACACTCGCGAGCCGGCAGGCGGATTGCAAATTGGATTCCAACGCGTCGTAAGAAGGAACCCCGCCGCCATCGCGGTATTTCTTTGGGGGCGTTGCATGTACGGTGTCCTCGGTTTATCGAGCTATTTATTTTCAGCTACCTCCAATATGCAAGCTTTAAAAATGGCGAGGCGCAGTTGAAAGATAGCTCCAGTATGCCGGGTATCCGGCCTTAATTTAAGGAGCTCAACGCCGTCCCCGGCAGCAAGGTGTGTGGAGGGTGTGCGAGGCTGCAGCGCGCATGCGCAGATGTTGCACAGCCTGCTCTTGGGTACTGTACGACGGCAGCAACACTCATACTTGATCGTAAAAATCTCTAATGAGCTCGATCCTATAGCGCAGGATTCGACCTGACAGATTGATTTCTGATCCGTGCTGGAAGTAAATGTATTTACTGGAGGGACAACGCGGCACCATAAATTTTGTCCGATGAGTCCCTTAACTGATGGCCGCTAAGATTTTTTACCCACTATTTCAAGCTAAGCAGCTTTCTCGTGTGTCGAGAGGTAGGTTCTAGTTTCATGAGTTGGTGGAGAGATTTAGCATAGCGCGTAATGCCACGTGACTCGCCAAGCCTCGCCGCAGCTGCGTATAGGTGGAGACGACGTCACTCTCGCAACTGCCGGAAATCGCGTGACGCGCCGTTCGCTATATGAAAGCGTGTGGCGGGTGCCTGCCTCGACACAAAGCCGTGGATGAGCAACGCGCCGGAACTGCATTGCTTCGGCGATGATGTATCGTCGCCGCCAAGCGGATTCTGATAGTCCTTACGATATGGAAAGACATCAGATTTGATAACCATGCTTGACACAGCTTTCGCTCGTCTTACTAGGATCAGCCGGGTTGAACCACAGGCAACTTTCTTTTTACTTTGTTTATACGAAATCCTACCAGTTCGGGAAGGGTGCTAGTGGAAAAACGCTGACCATTTTCATCGCGAGCGGAGGAAGCAACTTTCAACAGGGGGAGCAGCAGACGGCCGGTACTTTGCCAACAAGGTGCAAATCAATGTGCATCACATGGGTTTCGTGCGCTGCTGTTTCGAGCCGTGGATATGGCGTTCCCTATAGGAGTCCCTATAGGAGACGCCGCGGCAAAAGGTGGCTGGTGTGATGCGATGCCGCAGTTACCGGTGACGCTGCCCTACGATGACATCATCGGAACAAACACAGGAACAAACGGAAAACGCATAATAAAGCGCGCAACTGTGTGGCGTTTATGCACGCTACAGGAATGCCAATCGGAAAGATACCGAAGATTCTTTTTTTTTTTATTTGCATGCAACTCGTACGAGTTGTTCGAATTAGTTACTGTTGCATTTATATTCACTACGTTCGGAAGCATAGCAGATGAAATTGAACTACAAAAATCGCAGCATTTCTACGAGGGCAAATAAGTAGTCGGAAGGGAGAGCAGATAACGCGCTCCCTTTCCCAACGCTCTCGCCTTATGGCAGGTCGCCAAAGCTTCCGAAGCAACGCGGTCGGCCCCGTCAGATCCGCTGCGGTGGCGGCGGCGGAAGCAGCCCGTGCCGAGGACGACCGAGGCCGGCGCTTGTCTCTCTTTACTTGTTATCTCTGCGGGGCGCATTTGCGTGCCCGTTGCCCGCGCGCGATCTCCAGATAAGAGGGGGTAATTACGCGCGGTCAGCAGCTGCACGCGCGTAGCGGGGAGGCGGACGCAGCTCCCGCCGTTGATCGACGCTGCTCAGTTAACGGCGCCGCGTCGAGCGAGCGACGCTAAACTTGAGCCGAGCGCTTAGATCGATTTGGAGGCCGCGGGAAAACGAGAGATCGAAATTTCGGCGATGAAAGTAGCCGACGTGCGTGACGAAATTCTTGGCAGAGGCTGCTTGGCGTATAGTTTTCGCCCAGACAATTAGCACAAAGCAATGAACTAAATGTTCAGTGGGAGCTTCGGAATGAGAATCACTGCGTAATATATTAGGTGTCACTTTAGAAGGTTACAGACGGTTAGAAGCGTATATTTCTTTTGTTGCGAGATGCCGCTTTCAAACTGCTGCGCGACCAAGGCCCGTCCGGATTCTCTAGCCGTCGTCGGGCACCGAGAAGAACCGCCTCAAAGAAAATGAGTGCCTGCGAGGAAGGGGCAGGTGTATTTGCAAACGGTAAGGGTGGTGTGATGCGAGGAGTAGAGCATTACCGAGAGAGTGAGGTACCGGAGCCCGCGAACCATATGAGGTCTCGCCATGTGTGCCACACGGTACGGGCCTCAGCAGCCAGTCTCAGGTATAGTTTCAAGGAAGACGCTATCTGAAAAAAAAACGCTTTGAATTCGTTACTTGAATACAGATTTTGTCTTCATGATTCAATAAAGTTTTCCTTCGTCATTTCTCTCTTGCAGTCATACCACGTGAAAAATTTACAGTTCAGAAAAATCACACGCTGAAGTGAAATCAACGCTCCTGAAGTATAAACCTGAAAAAACAAAGATGTGCTTTTTCGTGCAAATATTTTAGACGACAATGCCAAGTATGAAAACAATGCATGCCGACGTCCATATTTTTCTACAGCTTGTGTGAGGTCTCTTTCCTTAAACCCCATATAACGGATCTTTCTGATGACACTTCCGTCGTCTGTGAATATTTGCCGCGTCGCTACTCCCTGCACACATATGCGTATACATTTCATCCTGTCGTCGCAATGTGGGCACCCTCATAGGCGTTTATGCCGCACGCTTTGTATATGTACAGAAAACAACATGAAAGAGAGCAATTCACCAGCATGTAGTGAACGACTACCTCTTGCGGTATTTGTCCGCAAGAGACTACTTGTAGTTTTCGTCTTCGAACGTTACGCCTTCAATGTCTCTCCCAGTCCAGGGCAAAAGTAAAAACAGAAATCTGACTCTAATGCTAGCTTGGCTTGGAGTTCGAGCTTCCTTTGTCATTCTTTTCAATTTTTGTGTGCAAATACTTGTACACACAATCTTCACACATGTTCACCTTCGCTTCTTTTCCGTTTGTATGCATTTCTAGTGTAGCTGATGTTTAGTCTGAGCCGACTTCGGAAGCACTAGTTCGTATCTGACCTGCCTGCAGGTGTACTGAGTTTCCCGGCAGAATTAGCTCAGCTACAATTGCTGAGAGGGCGCAGTTTTAGCGTTCATGGTTGCAGCTAGATTAATATTGGCAGCCCTACAAAGAGTTATTTCATAATTAGGTGGCGACTGTAACTGCTTTGGAGCGATATATATATATATATATATATATATATATATATATATATATATATATATATATATATATATATATATATATATATATATATATATATATATATATATATATATATATATATATAGGCATCTTACTGACATCGATCTGAGCATAAATTCGTGCGTCTGTAAATTTATTTGCTGCGATTTCTGTTGCAAAAACGGTCGCAAAGCGCTCGTGTTATGCGCAAGATTTAATTCTCTATCAAGTCGTCGGGCTAGGGAGGCACCCTATAACGAAAGGTATGCGAGCCTTCAACAACAATAGTAGTAAGTGGTTTTATTAAAAAATAATAATATCAAGGAAGGAAAAGATTTCTTGCTAGCCCCGGCATCTGCCATCGATACTGAAGCACCTGAGCTGGGACAGCGGTAATAAAGGATAGCAGGCAGAATGCAGAAATGAAATGAAAGAGGTGAGGGGACAGGATCCAAGAGAGGATAGCGGGAAGAGGTGATGTAAACAGACTCTATCTACGCAATAATAAATATATACAGGTTGCACGCGTAATGTGTTCATGAAAAAGGGGTAAGAACACACGCGCACAACACTATGTGCACTACAGCTGCAGTGGGGCGTCCACCAACAATGGTCCAACGGGCAGTTTAATAATGAGTGTTACAAGAGGTATGAAAGTGCCACTTTTTTTTCTGTATTCTTAGCTTCCTTCCCATGTCTCTCCAATTAACCCTATCCTTTGCCAGCTGCATCCACCCTTTGCCTGCAAACTTCTTAATCTCATCCGCCCACCTAACCTTCTGCCGCCCCCTGCTACGCCTGCCTTCTCTTGGAATCCACTCCGTTACCCTTAAGGACCAGCCGTTACCTTGCCTTCGCAGTACGTGCCCTGCCCAAGCCCATTTCTTCCTCTCGGTTTCGACTAGAATGTCATTAACACGCATTTGTTCCCTAACCCACTCTGCCCGAGAGCTTTCTTATTCCTGGTATCTAGAAGCAGGAATGTATCGGTATGCGTTACGTACTCCATTCTTCTGGTTTCGTTGGATAGCCGCGTGCACGAAACTCATACCACACGTTCACACTACCTGCGGGCTGCATATCATGCTTTGTCATGGCGCCCTGTCGCAGCATAGCTTCCGCCAAAACCATAGTTTTCTAGACTGTGAAAGAAATGTTTGGTTTGGTTTATATGCGTTTAACGTTCCAAAGCGACTCGAGCTACGAGAGACGCCGTAGTGAACGGCTCCGGAAATTTCGACCGCCTGGGTTTTTTTAACGTGCACTGACATCGCACAGTACACGGTCCTCTAGCATTTCGCCTTCATCGAAATTGGACCGCCGCGGCCGGGATCGAACCCGCGTCTTTCGGGCCAGCAGCCGAGCGCCATAATCACTCAGCCCCCGCGGCGGCTTGAAAGAAATGTGTTGCTCGCTGTATCATCGCACATATTTCATATAATGTATGGACTGCTCGCTTATGCCATGACACGTTTAGTGATCGCCTCAGCAAACTTGCTACAACCCATTTGTGGGTTGCTTATCAACCGGCCGTGCTATAACCTTCGTATGAACTGAGAAGAGGTTTAAAGCAAGAAATTTTTGTTAAACGTGTAATTATTCTTTTAAAATTTCCTCACACTTTTATAATTTCCGAGTGTTTCTGTTTCTTAAAGACCGAAATGATCGGTTTAGAATGATTTCGTTCTTTTTTTTTTTTTCCTGGGGCAGCTGGCAAGACCTTTCGGAGAGCAACTCTACATTTGCACATCTCGCCGCTCTAGCAACATCTTCCATTTTAGGGAGCGTCCTTGGAAGCATAAGAGAAGGCCGAGGGCGAAGGAAGCGCTGGTAAGGACTGCCTTCGGAAAGGCAACAGGCGCAACACGAACCGGGGTTGTTCTCTTGATCTCAGGAACGAAAGTCCGGCGGTATATGCTACTGTGTCACTTTCAAATGGCGCCGTTTCCTGTATATCCCGGTGAACGGGGCTTGCAAATGTCGTCTGCGCTTGGGAGATGAGCCATCCGTAAGTACTTTATTGCACCTTACGAACATTACTCTACTGCATCACTTTATGCATGCATCGCTGCTCTCCGTAACTGGCCGTCCTGTTTTTGTGGTCTACGTAGCCAGACTAGTTTTTCCGTTGCATTGCTATGCAAACTGCAACTTATCTCCCTCGTAAACAGGCGAATGCGCGTCAGCCGAAGGCCTGCCCGACACACGTGCAAGCGCCATCGCGCACACCTATGGTAAGAGCGAGTCGGAACGTGACGCATCTGCGCGCGCCCCGATGCGCGCGACGTATTGTACGCGAAGCGCGGTTGCGCCCCGCATCGCAGTCGTTACCGCGACGCTGTATATACCACCGCTATTCCCTCCCTTTCTCGCCTCCTCCCCCGACCTTCTCTCGCTCAACCTGTCGGACGCGGACCGCACGTTTGTTCGTCCGCGAGCGAGCCGGCCCTCCCGCAGGAGATAAGATGCGCCCCTCCACCGCCGCGGGAAAACGACCGCGCGCGCGCGTCTGGCGGACGGGCATGAGCGAGAGAGCCGGCCTTCGGCTATCTCCCCGTCGCCGCGGCTGGGAGCCTCGCTTATCCGCCCCTGTTTGCCGTTCATCGCGTCGCGGCGGTTCCGTGGAAGATGCGTCCTCGTGATGCGATGACGCGTGCGAGGGACGGGCGCAGGTTTCGCAACGGCTGGGCCGCAAACTCTGCGACGGAGAAGAGCAAGCCGCGCAAAAATGCAGATATTTCATGAGGAAACAAAAGGCGCACCAGTTTTCGCACTCGCTTTGGACACCTGAACCGCGCCGCGAGGGATGATGTGAAGGAAGGAGAGAAAGAGGCGTCGTAGGAGAGGGTTTCGGATTGCGATCGCCTAACTGGGGGCTTCTTTCAGCGGGCAGCACACGGGCGCCAGCTTGCATTTACCCTTCTTCGAAATATATACGCTGCGTCCACGATTCGGTCCCAAAACGTCGGCCCCAGCGGGCAGGGCTGCAGGCAGTGCTTGGCGGAACTGTGCGAAAGAAGCCTACACGGAAACAAAAAGGGCCTAAAAAGTAATCGCTTGTTTTTATGCACAGGGTACAGCTGGCGCATTATAGGTGTGCTGTGCTGGTGGACGTCGTCTCGACCGCTTGAATACAAACGCGCGTAAAGAAGACGGTTCGCCGTTTAGGCTCGCCTTCATCCCACCATGTTCGGTTGACAGTAGGCGGTGCCTGTCGCCGTGGCTTACCCTAAATCTTTAAGGCAGAGTAGCGTGCACAATACTTAATTGTAAAACAAAATTAAAAACGAAGCAAAACGCGCAGTTGTAAAGGAGCAGCCGGGTCGTTCCGGGGTGACTGTGACGTTGTTGGTGTGGCGGTTTTATTTGGTGCAACAATGAAAAGCAAGATAAAAGGGGGTATTGGCCGCCGAAACTGCCACAATGCTTGTCGGGCACTTGAACGCTGGTCGGCGAAACTAAAAGAGGCAGAGTATACACTGTAAACACGAATACACCCATATGGGAGTAAGGATTAAGCACTCCCTTTTTAAAAGGCTGTGGGCTAGAGGACAGCTTCACTCTCTTTTTGACAATTTTCTCATAGGGTAGACAAAAACTTCAGAAAGCAACATTGAACACAAAAACAGTATAGATTTTGAGGCCGTGCGTGAATCGCTTCAGAAGAATTGAGTTGGAATGACGCTCACAAGTATAGAAAATATTTTTCTTTTTCTATGAAAGAAAGCTTTGCAAGCTGCTAGCGTTCCTGAAAAAAAATGAAAGGTTTTAGCCTGAAAAACGTCCAGACAACGCACGCCAAGCGCACTACTCTTAATGCAGTATTCTATTAACATCGACAATAGGACATCTGCACTCAAGCCACAGTGGTCGCCATTTTGGCGTCCATGCAACAAGGCAAAAGGCTACGGCGCGTGTCTAATCGGCTGATCCCCGCCTCCTCCGACCCGCGCAACTGAAGCTGGGCGTTAGACGCCGCAGTGGAGCCCGTGATGTCACGTGAATACCTCCTATACCAGCGTAGCACGGCAGATACCCTAACTACGGTGTCTACGGACCGCACGGTAAAGGCGGCTAGGCAGGCACAGCAGCACGTAGGAACTGCAATGCACCCCTGCAGTCGCAGCACGGCTCACGGTAGCGCGCTCTTAATGTTCAGAGACGCTCCTTCCATTTCAATGACTATTTCATTTCTGTGTGCCGGATATTCTACGACGATTGTTGTTTATCAAACTGATGCACTATGTTGAAAATGAAAATTCCTACGTCAGCATGCAGGCTAGAGAGATTGGTGTTACGAGCCAGACTCGTCCACTGATATTCATCTCGTGCTATTCGCTTTGTCAGGTGCGGCGGCGAATGTCAAATTATGTCGCAGCTGCGGCCTGTACGGAACATGACTTATGTAGTTCGCAACGCTGAAAAGGGGAAGATTTGGGGGTCATTTCCCGAGAGGGTGGTTGTGGGGGTCGGGATATGGTCCACCTGAACCGACAGTGCGGAGCCACAGCGCAATTGATTGGCTGCTACAAAAGCTAGTTTTAGTTCCAATCCACTGAAATTGATTGAGCTAATTGTTTACGGTATTGAGAAAGACCCACCAAGCTTCGCGCTGCCTCGCGTAGCAGGGCGGTTCCTTTTACAAGATTAATTTGTTCGCTCCCTCGGAAGCCGCTAGGCAGTTGGGATACGTCGAGAGAGAATCGGCTGGTCATCCCATGCCCCCCCCCCCCCCCCGCTTTCCTGCCAACCCAGCCGTCGGCGCTTGCCTGCCCGTCCGCAGCAGCAGCAGCAGCAAGGGGTTGGCGGTGTTACCTTCGGGCCCTCGGGGGCACCCGAGAGCCTGCATAGAAAGACCCATCCCTCCCCTTCCCCGCTCGTTCTTTCTACGTCACCAAGGCGCGCTTTCCTCTTGGCGGTGGGGGGTGGGGGGGGTGCAGCAGCTCGGCGGGAATGACAAATTGGGCTCCGCATTAGGAGGAGGGCAGCCAGCCGAGCGGACCCTCCGGCGGCGAAGACAATCGGATTGCGCCGCCGCTGCCCAAGCAGGAGCAAGAGGCACCTCCGCTAGCCGTTCTCCCCTTCCCGGTGGAGAACAGCGCCCCTCTTCTTTCACCCACGCCGGGCCCTTCTTTTCACCCCTCTTTTTCTTTGCTGCTGCTGAGGCCGCGGCGCCGCCATCTCGCGTGCGGGCGCGCTTTTGTCCCCGAACAAGGATGCACTAAGCCCTGCCTCCCGTTTATTTTTTAACTATCTTTTTTTTCGGCGACCTTCCCCGACCACGGTGGTTTGCACGTCGCCCGCTCTACCGCAAGAAGGGTAGGTTGGGGCGCCGAGAAAGTGGCGCTCGCTGGCACAGCTGCCTCGACCGACTCGTGAGCTGCGTTGGCCTTTTCACAGCCCTGTGGGTTTCGGACCGCCGTACCGGCTAGTCCTCGGGAAGCTGCGGGGGAAGTGGGGGGGGGGGGGGGGGGGGGGTCACCTGAGCGAGGAAGTACTGGAAAAAAAGGAATCCAATAAAGCGGGGGAAGGGGAAGGCAAACAACAACAAAAACATAAATTGCTTGTAACTAGGCGGGACCCTTCGCCGTTGACACCTTGAGCTTGTCCGTTGCGATCGCCATTTGCGCATAATCAAGGCAGCGATGAATGCCTTCGATCGTAGAGCGGCTTTCTCATTTCTGAAGGGTGACGTCGAAGAACCGACTGTCCCGGCGGGGGACGGGGAGGACTGAGGTCACCTTCCGTGCGACCACGTAAACAGCGCGCAGCGTCGGTAGCGAAATAAACACTTTGAGGTGATTTAGGAGAAATGGCTGACGCCAACCAAGGGAAATTTGGAAAAAACGCGACGTTTCTGGAGCGGCTGGGTCCCTTCTTCATGGTGTGAGTGGCAGCTTGCTTTTTAAGCCCTGGTGTGTAAGACTTCTAGGTCAGTGGCCGCAGACCACTTTGACGGCACTACTGTACTGGAAACCGAAGCTAATCCGCGCCGGGGGCTTCTACTAGAGTCATGGCACATCCGACACGGAAGAATGTTAATCGCTCCCTGGGGACACTTCCCTCTTCTTACATCCATGGTTTGCGGCCACTGACCGGGAAGCCTTCCACACGTGGGCTTAAAAAGCCAAGCTGCTCCTCGCCCGTAGTCACACCACGAAGAAGGGACAGAGCCGGTCCCGAAAAGTCGTGTTTTTTTTTTTCTCCAAAAATTAACTTGGTTGGCGTCAGTCATCTTTCTCCTGAATTAAATTTCCCAACCAGACAAACTTCTGTCAGATGTTTTCTTTTGGCTTTGAGCTGAGTATTCGCGCGCACTGAGCACCCCCTCGCATTATTGCGAATGGAACAATTTTCGCTATAGTATTTCAGCTGCTAAGTGGAAATGGATTCCACCGATGCGCTAAGCGCCTACAGTTGACCGCAGGATCAGCGAGGCCGCCGGGCGAAGCCACCGATGCTGGGTATTTACCAGCCGGTGGCAGCCGGGTGTGCACAGTCCTTTCTCAGAAGCTAAAAGCGCGGCGGGAGGATAACCAACGGCACCGCGTCCGCGGCGACATTTCCATTCCAGTCACCCCGAAGCGGCCGCGGAGTTCGCGCGAAGGCTGTACTGCTTTCTATCTGATGCCCCCGCGAGAATGAGAGCCCCTCGCGAAGACGACGCGCGGATGGTGATAACAACAACCGAGGAATAAAGAAAAAAAAAACGAGGCTCGAAACGTGATAAATAATGGCGGCGGGTTTTGGGGTGAAAAAGAAAAGGCCGCCTCTACGCGCGCGGACTCTGAATGTTGAGATAGCTGCCCGCGGCCTTATCTGCCTTTTTTTGCGGCTCCGAGACAATGGGAGGAATCCCTTTTCACGAGCGCTTAAGCGCCGCCGAATGGGGCACGCCGCGCCGCTGGCAGCGATAGGCATCGCCTCGAAAGCAAGAGAAGATCGGCCGAGACTGTTCGGACCTCGGCTTCAGGCGTCGCTGAGTACGAGTCTCAAACGGCGCTTCGAAGACAGAAATATGGCTCTCCGGCCAGCAAAACGAGTCCCTACACTGCGCACGAGAGAGGCCTTCGCTCGCTGGACTCAGCAGCGAGCACTTCTGAAGGCGGTAGGAAACAAAAAATTAAAGCTTCTAGCGGCGCGATCAGTAAACAGCTCGTGTGAAGACGCGTCTGCGGAGACTCGTGACACGCCGCCAACGCCGGGCGAATCCCATGCTGCCCCACTCGACGGCTCGTCGGCATTATTTGCGCTCGGTGATAGGAAATCGGACACGAGTTGGCCGCTGTCACTGGCCTTTCCACGCTGTTCCAAGAATTCCCTCGGAGAGCGGCTGAAGTCACTCCCAGGGCTCATGCGGAAACAGATGACGATAGCGGCGCGTTGCATCTCTTTTGGGCTACGAGTTCAAAGCGAAGCCTGACCATCATCTATGCAACAGCGTATTTACGGTTCTCTATGCAAAGCGTAATGTTTCCATCGCGTTAAAGGGGGTTAGTCTAGCGTGACTTAATTGTAAGAGTGAAAAAAAAGTGGTTTATGGTTTATGGGGTTCAACGTCTCAAAGCGACTCAGGCTTCAGAGGGACGCCGCAGTGAAGGGCTCCGGAAATTTCGACCAACTGGGGTTCCTTAACATGCACTGACATCGCACAGCACATGGGCCTCTAGAATTTCGCCTCCATCGAAATTCGACTGCCGCGGCCGGATCGCCTATTCGGGTCAGCAGTGGGGCGCCATAACCACTGAGCCATCGCGGAGAAATAACAAAGCCGGAGGCCTTGTATTGTTACTGCTGTGCGTGAGAATACCACTCGCCAGAAGACCAGTGCGGCGGAAATTCTTTTTGAACAAGCAGATAGGACTCCAGGACGGGGGTACTCACTGACAATAATCTCATCATTTCGTCCCCTCAACTAACCAAAGCGACCTATCCCCGTTCGTGATTTCACGTACCTCGACCGGGGAGCCCTACAAAAGCGGCCTTGGAGTCGGACAAACAAAGAGACTTGCAGGATTCTGCAATTCACTCACTTGGCGGACTGTTCAACAGCCGCCTTGCCTTTCAGCAGTACTGCAAAAGAGGCGAAGCATATCGCACCAATTGCGAGAGCGTATGGGTGCAGTTGGCTCCAACGAGCCTGCTTTAACAGCTCTCTCTCCTGCTCCTCTGACACTGCGTGACAGGAAGATTACTCCATTGTCTAAGTACTGCTCGCTCAGAGAACGTGACGCCCGCGCGATCCAAGCTCAGCCTGTGTTTCTACGAAGAGTTTGACGACGCGGCAGACGCGGCTCGCTCGACATTAAACAAGTTCAGAGTCAGAAAATAGCAGTTCTCCCGCACGAAGTGCGTGAGAAACATAGAGTAGTGAACGCTTGAGACAATGCCCGTCACTATCGCGACAATTGGCAGCATGGTAACCGCGGCAATTTTGGAACAAAGTCTACAAGTTGCGAAAAGTTGAGCGACAACCGCTGTGCCATGTTCAGGTCATTATGAACATCGGTTACATCACTTCATAAACTGAACGACAGAAATAATGGGACAATAGCCGGGACGTTATTGTCGTGCGCCTGCCCATGGGGGCCCCCGCTTTTCTCCTAGTGCCCTAACCAATAGGGTCCCCCTATACTAAATGTCTCTATAGTAGGATACAACTTAAAAAAAAATACAGCAGTTGTTAACAGTGGGCCGCTGGCTGCGGCGTCCTGTATTACTCCGCTAGCCAATCACAACAGGAAACGAAATCAGCTTTTTAATGTTTGTCTTTATTAAATAAGCCAGGCATCAAATTTCAAGAAGTTAGAATTTTGTTTTCCTGTGATTAGCTGCTTGTTTAGCTAATAAGAAAAGTTGTAAAAACTGAGCACTTTTTTGTCGTGGAGGATTTCTGTGCGGCGATCCTGAATGTAGGCGGTGCTTCACTGCAGACTTCAGCTGTATCTGACTATATAGCGACTATTCTTTTTTTGTTTTTTTTTTTTGCACTACTGCACGTTTCTTTTTCAATCGCCAGCCCACAAGACTTTGCGAGTAGGAACAGCAGCCGCTGGTAACCAATGCAAGAGGGCTTGTCTTTGCTTATGCTTGTTGTTTCTGCAAAAAAAAAAATAACGAAAGGAAACGGCAGTAATTTTCGCGGCGTTCTCGCGAGGACGCGCGTATGGGCGCGCGCCCAGGTCGGCGGCGCAGGCATACCTCGACGGCGCGTCGCGCAGGCCAGCAGCCTCGGGAGCCGCACCGCGCCAGCGCGGAAGACAAGCGGCCTTACTTCATTTCCCTCCCTTTCCTCCCCCTGGCCCCGAGCGTTCATTTCGCCTCCCTTTCCCCGCTTCTTTTTTCCTCCACCGCGGCGAGCCAGCGCGCGACCACGATTTACTGCTGGAAGGCCGCAGATGCGCGCTCTCGCCGGCGCCGCGGCGGCCGATAGCGCGCCGCTATTTTATGCGCCGAGCGGCGGGCCAGTTGCGCAAGGCGCGCGTGCACGCATGCATGCGGCGGCGCGTACTGCGTGACACGGTGACGGCGGCGGTTCGTTCGCGCGCGCTCGCCCCATGAATCAACGTGTCCGCCGCCGCCGCGAAAAACACGGCTGCCGCAGCGAGGGCGGGCGCCTCCAACCGAGTCGGCTTCAGAGCAGCCTGCAGCACTCGGTCGCTGCGCGAGGGACTGCTGCTGATGCGTTCTTTTTTATTCGTTTATTTATTTATTTTCTTGCACAGCGCTAAAGAGACAAAGAGCGTACCCTGAGCGCCGCCATGTTGCTGGCTGGACTGTTGTGTGCACTTGGCGCAAACACAGGGGAAGCGGTAGCGCTGGGTACCCGAACCCGCTGCCATCAGTCCACAGAACAACCTTTATGACATCTTTTGACAATACCCGATGGCCCACCTAGCTATGGTCATGGCGTATGTTCATGCGTGGGAGTAAGTACATTCGGAACAGAATTGGGAGAAGAAGGAGGTTGAGGTGCACAATAGCTATTATTGTCACTTCAGTGGCTGCTACACGTTTTTTTTTTCTTTTCTCCCCTGTCCTAGTCGCTTTGGTTCTGAGCTATAAAGCTATCTGCAAAGTTATTTAAAGCTACTGACAGTCAGTCAGAAGCTCGACTGCGACCTGCAGCACTAAAGAACGAATCCTGCTTGTTCCATTCACGTGTGCTAGTACCGTGCAGTCCTTACGCGATATCCAATGAACGGGCAAAGCTACTGACAGTCAGTCAGAAACTCGACTGCGACCTGCAGCACTAAAGAACGAATCCTGCTTGTTCCATTCACGTGTGCTAGTTCCGTGCAGTCCTTACGCGATATCCAATGAACGGGCAAAGCTACTGACAGTCAGTCAGAAACTCGACTGCGACCTGCAGCACTAAAGAACGAATCCTGCTTGTTCCATTCACGTGTGCTAGTTCCGTGCAGTCCTTACGCGATATCCAATGAACGGGCAAAGCACGAATGCCTCCCTGCACGCGAACTACTCAGTGAATTGATTGGTTGAGGTCCCGGTTGTGTGCACGTCGCTGCGCGGTAGTGATAACGGACTGCATTTGTGAGTAACGAGAACATAGTGCCTTGACGCGGGACACGTTCGCCTCTTGTTCTGTCGCGTGTGAACGCACTGTGTTGTCATCGTGCTCGCGAAAGCTTCCCGAAATGTCCCCAACTGCGTACTGCTGTCGAATGTATTTGGGGTATTTCTGTGCACAATGCATAGAAAGCATATCTGACTTGTGTACACTTAATCAGTCGCCTGCAAATAAACCGATTCTGCCTCCCTGCCTGTATATCTCCTATTCGCTGCTTTGCGCATTTATGTTCAGCATTAGGGACTTGATGACGAAAGGGAAGGACATGGGTGCTCACTCAGTTACACGATTTTTTGGCGCTAAAACAAAAATGGCAGACCCGCAGCGCCTGAAAACCGGTGGCTAAGTCATCAACGCTGCGCGCTCGTTGAAATGGGGCAATTGGCGGCCACTGTTGCTATCGCAAGCCGCGCAATGGCATGCGCGATCCCGTCACGAACCTTGGTTTCCGCCGGGGCTGCATTCCTTTCTAGGCCTGTGATTTGCTTGCGCCAGCTGTGGCATTCAATGCAGCGCACGGATACTGCAAGGGCGTAGGCGCGCTGGGCAGGGATAAATAAAAAAAGAAGCAACGGTTCAATTGCAATTATATTTTGTTCTTTACTGGCCCGCACCCGCAAACATCGTGTTATAAATGTCATAGCTTTGGAAGCACCATGGGGATGCACCATCGGTCATAAAATTCGCCCATTGGCCTCAGGGAAGTGACCTCACCAGACCGCAACACTCCCATTGGCTGTCAGACCAGAGTATTCCCATTGGCTGCAGGTAAGTGACTTAACCATGCAGACCGAACGTGACGTCACTTCCGCTAGAGGCATGAACAGATGCTGATTCTGTCGCATTTGTCAACACCTAGTGTAATTAGGTGTCCCTGTTAAGTTTTTGTTGAAATGAATTAGCGTACTCAACAGGTGGCACGAATGAATGGGTGGCACGAACCCATGTCCGGACCCAGCACACGATGAAAAATCCCCGCTATTTCGTTTTGATCAGACACGGAAAAAATTTAAACCTACGAATTTTTAAACAAACAAAGCGTACGAACTACTGCGCGTGTTACTAATTTAAACACGCGCATGTGGGATCAAAGAGCATTGACTATAGTGAACTTAACTGTCAAGTTGTTTGCAGCTAAGTGAGTATAATATTCGTGCCACAGCTTTGCGTCGAAGACGACGTCCTTAATGTTCGCTGACTTACAGTTACGTAAGTAAAGAAACCGCTTTTCGTTTTCTTTTAAACGGGCTCCTACGTGGCGGGAGATTAAAGAACGTTACATCGGCAATGAGGAACTATAAATTTTCCGCCAAACCGTCGGCCCCTGTCCCGCCTACAAGCATCACCGCGAGAGGCAGGAAAAATGCGCGGCGCGCCCGGGCAGGAAAGCGGCCTGGCGACTGCGCGCCCGTCTCTTCAAGTTCGCCGGAGGGGGTCAAAATGGTGGGACGACTTAGCACTCGCAGTCAACGTATTCTAACGCAACTAGTACATGCTCCGCACCACTTCGCGACCAAGAAGGCAGCAGGCGTAGAATAACGTCCTGCAGACAAATCACGTTAACTCAAACTCGAAAAGCGCATAGTTTTGTTTTTCCACTTGCGCAAAGTGCAACTTGAAGGGAGGTACTTTAGTAGACAGATCAACACCCTCTAAATACTTTCTTCAGGCCTCTCCAGGCCCTCCTTTCCACACGCGCTACGTCACGCCAAGTGTCCGGTCAGGCTGCTCACCAAGCGCGGCTCCGCTCCGCTCGGTTGTCTCCCTCGATGTGCTCGCGCTTGCCCGGGCAAGCACAGACACGAACGCAGTCTTGCAGTGAGCGTCTAGCTGCTGCTTGAGTCTTTCAGCCTGGCGTTGGGTGCATTTCCGTTCGCTCCTCGCACGGCTGTGTCTGTTTCGTGTGGCCGTTTCTTGTGTGGCGTGCGTACCTGTGCTAGCGCACGAATGGGAAACTGATTGCCTGCCGTGTAGCGAGTGCAACTTCGTGAAACATGGGCCGGTGCTGTGTTCCCGGGTGCCGCGGGAACTACCAGAATGGTCCCAAAGTACGTGTTTATTGCTTCCCAAGAGACGAAGTACGAAGAAAAGCCTGGTTGCGAGCCATTCCACGGAAGGATTTCACACCTACAGAGCATTCGAGGGTAAGACTCTGAAATATTGCTTAATAGGCGCTGGTAATTATCTTAGTTGTGAGCTGTCGCTCCCGGAAAGGCATGCTGTCTTTGTAGGCAATGATATCATTTCTTACACTTATGTATGAATTGTCCAGGAAGCATTTAGTTCTGTGGATGTGCATAAGGCTTGTGTAAAAGCTGTGTAAATATGTAAAAGCTGTTCACTATTCAGACTCTTTTTACTTAGTGTTTTAGGCAATGGAGAGTCATGGCGAATGGCCTTGCTTCATTTTCTCGTGCAGGTGTGTGAACTGCACTTCCACGCAGGCGACTTCATTACGACGTTGTCACACCAAGATGAACTGACAGGGAAAATAATAGAGGTGAAGCGTGACAGGCTACAGTTGAAGATTGATGCTGCGCCTTCTGTTTTTCCAAACTGCCCAAAATACTTGTCCTCAACGCCTGGACGGAGTGAATCGCCAGAGACGAAAAAAGCAAGAAGGGAAAACGCTGCTTTGCAGGAGGCTATGAGGAAGTCACTTCAGTCTAATGAGCTTGAACAGAAAAGAAACAAAGTTTCATCTTACGAGGAGTTCAAATCTAAGTTGCCTGGAATCTGCAACACGAAATTCTGGACCGTTTCTGTCGATGAGCAGTGCGTTAGGTTCCTTCTCATCGAGAATGATCCTTCACCTAATGTGAAATGCGCCTTGGTAGTTCTCCCTGATCTGTCACTTTCTGTTTTCTTGAATGGAGTGAAGCTTCTGTCGCTTCCTTCAGGCAGGATTCTGCCAGCTCAAGTATGCGACACCTCCAGCCTGTCCTTGCTGCTAGAAGAACTCGAGATAGGCTTGCATAATATACCTGAGGTGACGAAAGAGTCGAAACATACTAAAGTATTGCAGTTTGTCGGTTCACTGCTTGCAGACCTCATTGAGGACAGTGATACGACGAAAGAACAGTCTTCTTTGCTGAAATTTCTGGTTGAGCAGATAGAGCTTCTCCTCGCGAAACAGCATGTGTATAGCGCAGAGCTGCTGGTATTCGCCAGTATTTTGAATTCAATTTCTCCTCACGCATATCACTTCACAAGAGCTGCATCAAGAATCATTCTGCCCCATCCTTCCACACTGCGCCGTGTTTGCTCAAATTACAAAGCTGACCCTCTTGTGGAGCAAAATCAACCGCACTGTCTCTCCTACATCCGAGAACGAGTCAAATCAATGAAAGACCACGAGAAGACAGTGACCCTGATGATCGATGAGATCCACATAAAACCATACTTCGACTACAAAGGGGGCACAATAGTAGGATCGTCGGTTCATTCAACGGAACCAGCAACAACAGCCCATGTGTTCATGGTACAATCACTCCTTTCTGCAAACAAGGACGTCATTCACATATTACCTGTGAGCAAACTGAGCGCAGAAATTTTGCACGAGCATGCTAAGAACATAATCATTAATGTTGAGAAAATGGGGCTCAAAATTATCGCTGTGATAACGGACAACAATGCTCTGAACCGCAAGATGATGTCGTTATTTGCTACAAGTCCTCAGGTGAGCATTGTCTATCCCCATCCAGCCGATAACGCTCGCCCTCTTTTCTACGTGGTCGATCCTGTGCATCTCTTGAAGTGCATTAGGAACAATTGGATTAACCAGAAAAACCCTGGAACATGCCTCTATTTCCCTGAAATGGACTTGAGTGGAGCAATGCCCGAAGGGCCTCCTCGTATGAAAGCTGCTTCTTTCGCAGCTGTGCGGCAGCTTTATTCTTCAGAGAAGACGTCGCTTGTGAAGGCTGCTTACAGACTGAACGCAAAAGCCGTGAATCCAACCTCAATGGAGCGGCAAAATGTAAAGCTCGCTCTCGACGTCATTAATCAGTTTGTTTCAAATGCCCTCAGGACACATGGTTCCGCGTTCAAGATTCCTCAAGCTGAGTCGACTGCTCTTTTCATTGACGTTATCCTCACATGGTGGCAAATAGTCAATGTTAAGACCCCTTGCAAAGGCCAGAGGCTAAGGGACAGCATGCAAGACCCTGTAAGGTCTGTTGATGACACACAGCTTTCCTGAGCGGCGTTGTGGACTGGTTGGACGCTTGGGCAAGAATAAACATCACCAGTGGCTCGCTGACGAAAGAGACTCACAGTGCTTTGCGACTGACATGCTATTCTCTGGTAGAACTCTCGCGCTACTGCTTAGAAGAACTTCACTTCAAGTACGTACTGCTGGGCAAATTTCAGACGGATGCGCTAGAAGACCGGTTCGGCCGTTACCGCCAGCTGGCAGGATCACAGTACCACATTTCCGTGCGTCAGCTCTACGAATGTGAGAAGAAGCTTCGTCTTCAAAAACTTTTGACATTTCCACGCGAGGAAACAGAGTTTGAAGACGTAAGTGAGGATCTTGTCCCATGCAACTTTTCTGTGGCTGTCAGCGACGACGATATTACACACGCCCACTCTGACATGGATGCTATTGTCTACATTGCAGGATACGCTGCTCATGCTGCTTTAAAGAAGCTTTCATGTTCTGCTTGCTTCAGCACATTGGTGATTGAAAATCGAGAGATCGAAGCGGAAAATACTGCCATGATAGCTAACCTGTCGAGAGGAGGGCTGAAGTTTCCCCAGCCATGCACAGTTCACATGGTACTGATGACTAAACTAGTTGCAGAGAAGTTGTCTTTTGGAGCAACCGCGGAAGATTTTCTCTCCTGTAGAAATCAACGTGGTGTCGTGATTTCACAGACGATTTCCCTCCTGGACGAACACGACATTGAGACATGTGAAAATGGCCACACTGCACAAACTCTCCTGCGCTTGGTAGTACGCGTTGCAACCAACGTTGTTCTAAACAACTTTTGCAAACTAAGAAATGATGCCATACAAGACAATGCGCAGCAGAAGGCCGCAGCCCGGAAAGCAGCAACGCTTAAGAAGAAGTAAGTTTTATTCCCAAGCAATAAAAATGCTTTGCGCACACTTCATTGCTGGTGTCTCGTCGTTTTTTATTGTAAGGGTCAGATTAGCTGTACAAATACTCAACAGCGCAACATTATTGTGAGTGTCATTATTGCTGTGTGTGAAAGCTTTAAGCAAAACACAATACAGAATAAAACTAACACAATGCGCAGTAGACGGTGTTTTTTTTTTCAATGTTCACGAACTTCTACTTTAACAACTAGATATACGCATGTGCGGTCTGTGCGGATGGATTTTACCGCACGGCAGACATCATGTACGTGATAGAACCTAATAATTAGATGATTAATTGAAATTAACTAATCAATTTTTTATTATAATGACCAATAATGCGAAATTGGCGGCCGTATGCTAAATTGTTTATTATAAAAAACTGTATTAGCAGCTCGAACTTTCTTGACAATAAGGTGTTGTGCAATAAAAAAAATATATAAAGCAGATAAAATGATAGCCTAAGGCGCGCACAAACTAGCGAATTTCTTTTCTGCAGCAACGACAAAAATGAAAATGAAGGAATCACTTATAAGGCAGCTACGTACGGCAGTACCCGAATAGTGCAGACGGGCGCGGCGCGCTGAAATCGCGGAGCGCGGGGCCTGCACGGTCCCTTGGCGTGACGTCACGCGGCCGGTGGAGAGGCCTTAGCATTGAGAGGGTGTTGGACAGATCGTCAGTTCGAATGAACGGGAAGTTCGTACCAAGCGAGTTTGAATTGTCCATCGCCACTGGTCGGGCGTGGACGTGGGGAGGGAAGGGCGGAGGGAAGCACTGGCGGCAGCTAGCTCCGCCACGCGCGGATGCTGTCTTCAACGGCGGGAAAATGTTGTGCGTTGCTGCGGGTAACCGTGAATCAAATCCAACACCTGGGTCAAAGATGCGTTCATCGATGAAGCCAGAAAGCTTCGGTCTACGCCTGCGGCAACTGCGTTGCCGAGCGCCAGTTTTGTCTCGAGCGCAAGGGGCAAGTAGTGCCCCTTCTTGCTAGGGACACGCTATAATGGATGCCGCGCTGTTTTGGTGTTAATATAGCACCGCATGCGAGAGTGTATGTGCGCAGAGAACAAACTCTCCTGGCACTAGCAACGACACACTCATTTCCCTGTTATCTTTCATTATTATAATGCTGTTTCGTTTCGTGGGTTACGGCTTCCCCATGCTGCACGCAACTCAGCAGACCGCGGAACCAAACGAGAGACAGAGAGAGAGAGAGAGAGAGAGAGAGAGAGAGAGAGGGAGGGAGGGGGCTAAGCAGGAAATGGAACCGCGCGGCACCGACCGCTGCCGCTACTGCCACCGTGGACAGAACGCGGGGGGGGGGGGGGGGCACGACGGCCGAACACACGTGTGTCGCCACCGCCGCGCTTGCGTGTCTGCTTGAGCACGCGCGCCTTGTGAGGTCTTGGGACGGTAAGCGAGCGAGCCTCCGAAGCTTATTCACGTCATTTCAGCGTCACGTCCGTGAAAAATACGCTTATTCTACCTGACCTCTCACTACGTCGCAAGTACTTTTCCCTATGTCTTTTTCATAAAATAGGCTACGTTAATTCATTCCTGAAAGAAAATCTTTTTACCGCACCCAGCTACATCCCATCACACATCGACCATCAACACAAAGTAGAAGTGCCAACTTGCCGCACTAATTCGTGCCATTCTTGCTTTTTGCCAAGAACAGCTACCGAATGAAACGGCCTTCCCGCCTCCACAGTCTATATTGGCGGTTCAAAGTAACTTGTAGTATTTCTTTTTTTTTGTTGTTCTGCAACTAATGTACCGAACTCACCACTCCTTTCTATAGGGCCTACGGGCCTTGAAAGTATGCATAATAATTAAATGAATAAATAAATGTAGCGGAATTTTTCGATGCACGTCTGAAAAGCTGCCGGAACGAATTACGAAGTGGAACTGTATCTTCGTAGCTAGGCTAGACATAGACCACGGTGTGGATGGAAAGCATTTAAAATGTATTTGATGGTCCTGCAGTGCAGCGCCCTCACCGCATGCGGGTAGGACAGGGTTCGAATGCTGCTACCGACGCTGGGGGCCCAGCGCTTATCCGATGGGTTCAGCCAGTCCGTACAGTTGGGAACCCTTCCCTTCCCCTCGCATTTCTTGTACCGCACCAACGCCATTTTCATTCGACAGGGACAAACTACCTTCTCTGTGAACTGTATTCCCACTATAACCATCACAAATCTGTCAACGCCGCCTGTCTCGTGAGTGGAGAGCATCCCTCAAGCGTTCATACATATTGGTTACGCCCCCGCGCCTCTAACTCGATCCCTGCCATACCTTCCTCACATCTCGTGACTCCTTCCTATCACCTCATGTCGCCCACATCCGGCACATCCAATGGACATGTTGTTCCACTCAGCCTCAGCCGCTACATAGCGCGCATCAAAAGGGCGATTAAGGCTCGGAGACGAGCTTACAAAAAAAAATTAAAAATAAAGTTTCCCTCCTCCTCCCGGACAGTTGCCTGCCTTTCTCTCAGGGGTGAAACATTGGAAAAGGCGCAGTTAGTCTCTTTTAAGCAGGCGCTTTTAAACTTGGCCAAACATTGAATAAAATGCATCCGTGCTGTTGATACTCCCGGAAGACGCTAAAACGACTCAATCTACGCTGTTCTCGCCACGTCAGGCACGTTGGCTGCTGTCTGTTGTTCGCGCAACTGTCAGCGCGCAGTTCTCCCCGCTCCGATATCTTAGCGGAATGCGAAACACCTCCAAGTTGCGTCTCCACACCCTAAGCTGTTTATGCTCCGGTTAGGGTTTTTAACGATGGTGAGTGTGGGACCAAACTCAAGCAGTCGTCGTCCTAGGTGTTGTCCTTGGGAGGGGTCTCAATACAAAAGCTCAGGGATTCCGCGCTTGAGCAAAAACTGTCTTTCGGCAGCATTCCCGTCTTTCATAGGCATTGTCCGGTCCGCACAAAGCAGAAACCGTGATTGAAGGCTCTTATTCATAATTAATTTCTACCCCTGATACATTAGTGACGCGAAAGCGGGGGGGGGGGGGGGGGGAGGGATGCTCTTCTGCTTTAGCCTCATCCTGCTATCCGTCTCCCTTGCTTCCTGTCTCTTCCGAGAAAACCCTCGTCTGCACTCGTGCCTGTAAACGATTATGTTTCTTTATATCAGCATCGGTTACCAGATCCCGACAGCGGCGGATCGAGTCAGGAGATCGAGATGAGCAAGGTGTTGGATGGGGCGCTTCTATCCCACCGCTGCCACCAGTTGTTGGATGTGGCTTCGGAGTCGCTCCCGACGAGACCACGGTCACGGGACGACGCTTGCTCCGACCGCCGCCACCACCACCAGGACAGGACTACCGACGAATTATAGGAGTTGGATGATGGGAGGAAGAAAACTTGGGGGTTTATTTACATTAATTACATAGATAACGATCAAAAGGAACTTCTCTCCGAAGAGAGGATCTTAAAAGGAGGCTTAAGGAGCCTTAAAAGGGAGCATGATCCCTGAATGGAGCACACAATGGGAGCACCCAAAAGGGAACACGACTGAGCGTTACATGGGAGCACAGAAGAGGAGCACCATCCAACAACTGGTGGCAGCGGTGGGATAGAAGCGCCCCATCCAACAACTGGTGGCAGCGGTGGGACTGAAGAGCCATCCCCAACAAAGGTCAACTCCAATGCACGACTTTCTGTTCTGCCCTAAAGAACAGAGGGAGGCGCGAGTCAACCGACCCTTTGCTGCGGAGTTAAGGGGTCGAGTCCAGTCGACTCCCCTCCCGCTCGGCTCAGAGACATTTCCCTCCTCCGCTTCCTCCCCTCGTTTTGATGCAGAAACGCCTACTCATGCACCAAACAAGCCGTCCAACGCATGCCTGACGAGACGCAGGACGGCCGCCCCAGGCGTGGGGGAGAATGAAAGACGCAAGGGTGGGCTTCTTCGAAGGTTGGCAGTCCTTTAGGAAGTTCGAGGAAGCTTCAGACTCGGGGGCGTTCACATGAACCCAGTAACGAGTTTTCTACCCGACATTGCGACTCAACGCAGGACGGCCGCCCCAGGCGTGGGGGAGAATGAAAGACGCAAGGGTGGGCTTCTTCGAAGGTTGGCAGTCCTTTAGGAAGTTCGAGGAAGCTTCAGACTCGGGGGCGTTCACATGAACCCAGTAACGAGTTTTCTACCCGACATTGCGACTCAACACGGATCTGTCCGGTTCGTGTAAACGCCGCTAATGTTTCCTATTTCCGACTATTCATTTCCCCTTTGGCTTCGAAAGACCTCCCCCGTTCCTGTCTCCGCGATGTGCTTTTCCATCTCGTAAAGCCAACCGCCACAAATTCGTTCCCTCATTTAGCGCCACTCGTTTCCCCTGCCGCCCGTTTCTCGGAACGGGGGAAGAAACGAACGCATGCTTCCAGTGGAGACTTCCCACCGCCATTGTGTGGTCACATTGTGACGGATCCGTCTGGCTCAGATACGCCTCGACAGGGCGCTGTATTCTCTTTCTTCGTCGTTTCTCCTTGGAATTATCTCTCCGAGTCTTGCTCCCGATTCCCAACTGAACGCAAGAACTCGAATTCGAAACGTCGTCAGCTAGCATCGGCATTATGCTGCCCCTGCTCTTCCCGCGGCAGTGGACTGCGCTCGCGGAACGATGGCAGTCCAGGCCATTCCACGTTCCCCCACGTATGAAGAAGCGGCCCCGCTGATTCCTTTTCCGTGCGGCTATTCGGGTAGCATCGCTGGCTGCTTCCGTGCTCGGCGCCTGTACTCGCCAGATGGTCGTCCCATCCGTCATCGCTGCATGTTTGGCGGCCAAGCCTCACAGAGCTCAGACGTGACTCGCCTACCTGCCAGGGAAGACAAGCGTCCAGTGATGGGGGCGGCTGCAGCGGAGACCGCGCTTACACTACTGGCACTGCATCAGCGACCTTGGCTGGGTTGCCCTCATCACCAGCCATCCCTGGTCTTCGATCCAGCAGTGAGTGGGACAAGCTGGCAGTACTCGCCAACACCGTAAGTTGTTTTCTAAGCCTCTGCGCAAGCCCGCTAACAAACCTCGCAAGCGCCCGTGCTCTCTATAGAATGGACGATTGGCGATGTTAGAACGGAAGCACCGAGGTGCAGTCACTGGCCGGCTGCGTTTGCAGTCGTCGCGGATGAATGTAAAAAAAAAAGGAACAAAAATGGACAAGAGTGAAAACAGTCACGCCTGTTCCAGTGTTTGTGACAAATCCCTCCGAACGGTGTTTGCTGCAAACATGCACTTCAGTGAGACTGCAGTGATTTAATTACTTTATCGGTAGTCTTTAGCGTGATGAATTGCTTCGCAGGACTAATTTCGCGTTGAAAGTAATTAATTACTATCGAAATTACGTTTATTTTTAAAAAAAGGCGCCACTAGCTGCTGTTTGTGCCGGCAAAGCCTTGTTCGTTGTAACGGCAAAACGAGGCTTAACGTTCAGCGCCGCTTTGAAGCTCAGCAGCTCTTGCGTTAATACCGCCGCGAAATGTCTGTTCTCTTCGTTACTAGGTTTTGTTCTTTGTGGCTGGCGACACGCGCCCTTGTCACAGACAGGCGCGATGAAAGCAGACTGCTCTGAAATTATTATAGCTGTGCCCAGCTGTTTCCGCGATGATCGAGATGATTGTCAGTGTATGGTGCTTAATTCAAATGGCGAAAGTTTGCTACTGCATTTGAATCGAACGCTGTCTAAAGCGATCGGCATTGTGATGTTTCAACACACACTGTGCTATCAACGCCGCCGAGATGCTTTCAGTTTGTGACTTGTGTTTCCAGCTCCAGCCTTGTCGTCCACTGTCTTCAGTTGTACCTGCCTTGGAAACCACGTGACAATATCGATTAGGAAACCTGAAATGTTCGTGGCAGCTGTTGCCAGTGCACTCCTTTGTATGCGTCAAAAGTGGAAAGAAATTTAAGATAATTGCATTTATTTTGGGAAATAATTGCGATGTCTGTGATTACTATTTTGCGAACAACAATTGATAATGCCAGTTAATTACGCTTGCGTGGTTTTAGGCATGGGTTTCAATGACTTTCCAGAACTAATTTTTCCGTGCATGTGTGCCGCCTTATGTTTCCCCTGTGACTGTATTCGAACGCAGGCAAGGTGGGAAGTCAAGCGGGAACTGTGCTGCAGATATTGTATCTTAGATGCTTCATCAACTCGACCTCCCCGCCTCTTCGATTGGCATTGTTCCTCCAAGTTGCAATAGCGGCCACTCGAGCCTGTTGCAATCGGACATCGATGGTTCGCTCGGGGCCGGGTGTTCGGACTTGGACGAGGAAAGGGTCAGGCCGCAGGGCCGAGGCCGTCCTGTAGGGTGGTATGAATGTGGCCCGCCGAGCCGGCATTCATCAGGAGGGTGATATCATCCGCGTAAATCGCGTGACGAAGTTTAGGGATGCAGGAGAGGGCCGCCGGGAGACCGGCCATAGCAATGTTGAAAAGGAAGCGGAGATAAGGCACAGCTCTGGGCCGCGGGCGGGTAGGGCGAAGCGCGCGGACCGAAGCTCTCCGAGGACAACTGTATCGGTGCGGTCAGCGAGGAAGGCACCGACGTATGCGCAGGTACGGGATAGGCCCGGTGGACGCTGGGGTGAGGTGTTCGAGAATGTCGTGACTAAGTTGGAGGAGGACATTGGTGGTGGAGAGGGTCGAGGTATGGTTGGAGACGTCTCAGTACGACGTGTTCAAAGAGCTTACCAAAGCATGAGCTAAGGGAGATAGGGCGGATGTTGGAAAGGTTGAGAGGTTGGCATTTTGTGACGATTTTATTCTCGATATATTTCTTTTGCTCGTCTGCCACTGGCAGATTTTGACTTTCTGCCAGGTAATGAAGTTCGCCAGCTGCGTCATAGAAAAAACTGACCGGCCAATCAATGGCAGCGAAGAAAAAGAGGAGGCACGGAAACAAGCCAGCCTTATATGGTCTCGATGTTATTCCTGATGCGTCATCGCTCCTTCGTTATTAATTTCGGGGGTAAGCCAGTCGACGCGGCGATTGAAAACAGCCGCAGAGATCGAATGAAAGCAGTCGTGCTAGTATTCCATCCATGGCACGTTCCAGAGAAGCCATGGTCGCAGGATCTTGGCATTCATAAAGGGACGACGAGAGAATTCAGTCGGTTCAATGCCGCCTATTGCATTTAAAAGCGGGGAAGATGCCCGATATGTGGAATTTAAGGAAGTGTCTACTTCACAGCTGGTTTGACATAAAAGCACTCACAAGCCAAAGAAAGTAAACATAAAAGCACCCACAAGCCAAAGAAAGTAAAACGTTCTTGTGCGCACAATTTCCGCATTGCCGTACGCAAGGAAGCACACTTCGTGCCTGGGAAAGTTTATGGGTGTTTTTCGATCTCGATCTAACAATCAAATCGAGACCGATGGGGGGCAGCAGCACTGGTTTCGGTACGGCGGGACCAGCGTAGTTATTGCTCCTAGCATACCCAACAATGCTGGACAAAAGCATTTTTGCAACGGGAAAGTGTTTATGAACGCAACTTTTTCATGAATCGAAAATTTCACTATAACAATATATCAGCCGATCTCCCGTCGGCAGGCTTGCATATTTTGCTGTTACCGTTTCTGCTTTCATCACAAAACATTCCGGATTGGTTTTCTATGGCAGGCTTGATTGCTTGATGTGGGCGATGGAAAAACTTTTTCATTTTGCTATGCATCGGAAGAGTCGACCATTACCTTGAATATTTACGTGTCAGAACCTTACAATATTCTAATGTTCAAAATTTTTGTCCAAGAATGCTGGACATGCAATTTTCGTTAATCGCAAATCTTAATCCGGCAGCAGAGCGAATACTAAATCTGGTCTGTGAAAGGAATAAAATTAATAAACTCGGGCTGCGCGGTGGTCATCTTCCCGTTACAATGAGAACCTCTAACGATTAGCGCCTAGCGTTCCTCGTGTGGAACTTTTATTATTTTTTTCTGCGAGGTGAATCGCTGACCGGCAATCCTAGGAGGGCTCGCTGTGGGAAGCCGGCGTGGCGTCCGCGGGGGCGTCGACTGGCGCGCTGACTCACGGGCAGCCGACGGCCCCGCCCGCGCGAGGAAGCCGGGGAGGTCGGTCTGACTGCGGCGGCGACGACCCCGCTACCCCGCCGCGGCACTCGGGCGGTCGTTCCTCCTCTCCCATTTCTGTGGCAGAGATGGGGAAGGGAGGGGGGATGAGCTGTCGGCCGGTGCCGTCGCTGTCGCGAGACGTGCGCTTGCCGTACGAGTACTCCTGCCTTCCCTCCGTCCGACCCTTTTCGCCTCTTGGCGGAGAGTCCCGGAAGCAAAAAAAAAAATTGCTTTTGGCCGTACTTTCTTTTTTAGTTCTTCCAACAGAAAGCGAAAAATACGTAAAAAGAAAGCCGCCGCTGTGTCTATTTAGCTTTACTCTTGTTATTCCGAGCTTTGATTCAAAGCGATGACTGACGGCCTCGTTAAAACGCAGGCGAAATGCTTGAGCATTTTTGTTTCAGATAGGCACAACAGAGAAAGGGTTTAACAGCTACTTTGCACGTAAGATCGAATTATGTTGTGTCTTCTGCACTGAAGCTGGAAATGTCTCATGGGCATTATTCTTCTATGGGAAAACTATAACAATGGAAAAAGTGTGTTAGCAGCTCATAGTTTCGGAGTAATCATCGGTCGCGTGCTCGCAACGTAGTTTCCGTTCATATTGCTGCCGCCTGTACCTCGCCTTCGGCGCGGCGCGGGTTAAAAAATGCGCAGGCGTTCGAGAGCCTAGCACGCCGCCATGGTTTATATGCCGGATACAAATTCTTGGTATGCGAGGAATTATTGATTTCCTTGAGAAGAAAAAGAAAACAACGCACCCTCTTCTAATTACCTAGACATCCGTTACGAATGTTCGTTAAATTAAGAAATAAGAATCCGCGAAATTGCGCTCGAAGCTTAAGACACACGAAAGAAACATGCAAGCTTTTCTTTTTTCCAGCACATCCTTTGCATGCTGTAGGAATCCCTCTTCTAAAATTGAAGGTGGTTGGGTTGTAACTCAGAATCAAGTAATGTTTTCCTGATATCTTCACACAAGGAATGGCGCTTGTTAGAAATTGTATCTTTATAACGACTGAATGATCATCTGTGTCAACACAGTTGATTGTGACGAATGCTTGAGATCAATGGAAGATAGCGTTGGGGTCACTTCTTCCATTCCAGCCAAGAGAGGCAGGACTACAAGTCTTCACCTTGTGCGTCTTGCTTACAAAGAAACTGTGCAACGTTCCTCTCAATAGATTTCAGTTCTCGAGCACCTTTCAGGTACACCTGCCACTCAGCAACTGTATAGGCCTCGTGATTCTCGTGTAAATCGAGGCACGCTTACAAACTCGAACTTTTTCTATGGTACAAACCTGAGCTGCAGCCGATCCTCCTTCGGCTACGGCTTACCTGAAGAGTTTGGGATTTCGTTATATGCGTAATAATATATATTTTAAAATTTTCCTGAGTTCTCAACCTTCCCCTTGTGTTATATTTGTGCAAATAAGGTAAATTAGTCGTTTTTCAATCCTGCAGTCGTTCTTGCTGATGTCTGCCGGAACAATTGCACGAGAAATGATAATTTGGCTGCCATCACAAAATTGCGCGAGAAATGCTTAAATCCGCCAATTTTCGCGGAATCGTGCGAAACTAATGGCCTTAGACTTTTTGCTTAATTGTTCACCGCGACCTGCCTTGTCCTCCCACGGTGAGCTCAGCCGCGCCAGTGTTAGTTGCTATTGATTTCGTTGTGTGCTTACTAATATAAAAGGTCTTTGGCCGAAACAAATCACGGATATGTACTGGTGAATGTCCTTGTTTAAGTGCTCACGTGACTTCCTCGCGTCTCATTTGTTACTTCCAGCATATCGTAAACGCGTCTCACATAAACCCCATATTTTTTTTTTACAGCAAGAAACTATTAATGGGACGCAATTCCCAGTATCCACATTTCTCCTATAAACAGAATTCTCCATTCACTGTGGTGTAATATACGCCCATGTGGTTTTCGTGCCCAACCAAATTCGACTTTCCAGTTGGAACGTTTTTCTGGCGAAAAGATTGAATGGCCATCGCACCTTCTCTGATGATTTCGATGCGAGCTGCGAATATACAGTATTCGTTTGCCTTTTTCTTTTGCCGTTTCACACAGAGCTATTTCAAGCTGCAATTTCCGGAAACGCAATCGCTCGAGAATTTCGCATTCCTATACTACACAGGCCCGCGGCAGGTGCGATTTTCACACCTGCAAAAGACATTGCGAGAAATTCACTGTTACTTCGGAGAAGAATGAACTGGAACTTTACGGACTTCCATAAAATTTTGATTTCATTAAACTCTTTTATGTTTACATTGCTCAGAAAGCACCTATCTGATCAAATGGGGCCAAAAGACCCTGTCGTAAGCTATATGTTCCCAGACGGAGCAAACATTGTATACTGTCCTTTCACGCTAAGCCATACGCTTAGATTTCGCGCGAAAATTCCTATATTTCAGGACGACGAAACTTGATGTCGCACCGCGGTAGATTGAACGGTTATTCAGCCGCGCGCGCAATGTGGCATGAGCCGGTGCACTGCAAAATCGCTCCTCGCGAAGCGGGCTATCGTGTTATAAACCCCAAAGTGCCGTTTATTAAGTGCTGTTATAAAACAGTACCGCTTGGCCTCTCCCGGTGTATACGTCATCGGCGCACGTAGACAGGCGTGGTATACAAACCGTTCGCTTGCTGACAGCGAGGTACAGCAGCCAACGCGGCTTCTCACCACTACTGTATTTCAAGCTGCAGACCTCCTGCTGCGGCGGCTAGGTGCGACCAACTGCGCATGCGCGACATCGCCGTGAGTAAAGGAGGGTTGGAATACTGCGGAGGGTGTAGAGACGGAAATTTTCCCGACCAGGGCATGCAAGGAAGCGGACATGTAAAACAGTCAGCACACACTCTCTCACACTATATATAGCGCTCGGCAGACGCATCAACATCGCAGAAAGAAGTTACAAAACTTTCATACACTTTGTACTCTACAGAGAGATATGCCTACACTTATCTAACAAGAACAAACTCATCAAAACTCCGCCGCTTTGCAACAACAGTGGCCGTTGGAGGCTGTTCACCGCGACTGGAAGAACGCGGCTGGAAAAGTCGAAAAAAAAAATGTAGATGCCCGTTTCCATGCACTGTTGTTTTCCCATAAAAGAATATGCCCTTGTAGAGGAATATCGTGAAAAGTTCCCGTCGTCCACCGGCGAGTTCCGGGGAATGCACGCAATGAGATTTGGGCTTCCGCGCGTCTCACTGCTTCCCAAAGAGCGCTTAGGAGCGAGTGTCCACAGTGTGGAAATTGTTCAAGACAAAAAAAAAAAAAAACTATTCCACTTCTCGCTCATTTACGCGGTCAAAAAGTAACTGGCAGTTGAACCGTCTCCACCTCTGCTCACATTGAAAGCGAAATACCTGAACAGTACATCAGCCATGAACGATTCAAGAATAAATGATGAATGAATACCCCTCCCCCCACCCTCGATAAATAATCTCTCACGCGACGTAAAATGGCTCTCGGAGCGAGCTTTTGCAACTTCTACACTCGTCGGGCGGGAGGCAGTCCCGCTGCTTAGTTTGGAGCGGTGACCGCCACTAAGCCACCTAACCGTACTACAGACAAATGGGCTTCGTGCTCCTCGCTGTCAGCGCCATTCCGGCTCGACGGCATTACGATCACAAAGGAAGGAACTCTGCTAGTGCAAAAAAAAAATGAAAGAAGCAAAAGTGTGAAAAGCAGGAGAGGAAAGAGGGGGGTTGCAGCTGGGGCACGCCGCCGGAAAGAGTGGAGGGACCTCGAAACAAAGGCATCCAACGCGTCAAGTTCAGAGCCGAGCAGACGACGACGCTGCGTCCCATCCAGCAGCTAAGCAGGCCGGGCGGTTCCGTCGCCACCTGCTCGCAGGAGGCTGATGCCGTCGTCTCCCGAGTGCGCCGCGCGGGCCACATAATGGTCGGCGTAGAGCGACGCGAACGTGCGCACAGGGACGCACGGCGCCAAGCTGCAAAGCGAGGAAGGAAGCAGCGGTCGCGGCGGCGAGGTAGCGAAGAGAACGCGGGATGGGGGGGGGGGAGGGGGAGGGGTGGGGGGGGGGGGGGGCGAAGCCATGCGCGCGTTGGCCCGTGCAACCGCCGTGCGACGGGCGGCGGCGCAGGCTCCGAGGCCGGGCAACCTGCCTGCGGCTGCCGCGGCGGGCGGTGCCACTTTTCTGGGCAGATTCCCCAACCTCGCCACCGCGATACGAAGCGCGTAGCGCCCGTTTCGCTGCTGTTTTGGTTTTGTTCGGGGGCGCCCTGGCCGTTCCAAATCGCTTCTTTCTGCCGAGCTGACTGACCTGCGCCGGGGTGGGGGACAGGGCCGGAAGTCGCAGATGGTCACGTCCCCATCATCGGCTGCTCTCAGGAGTGAGGACCTCTTCCAGGAGGCGCCACTCGGCTGCCGAGGCGGAGTGAGCGAATCGAGGAAAGAGGACGCTTGCACGCGGAAAACGATTGAAGAAAGTGCGTGTCCGCCTAGTCGAGCTCCGATCGCTGAGCACGCGCGGCACGTGTCGGTTTGCGTAGGTGCGCTCAACTCGCTGACTGCCGAGAGGTGACTTTTTGTTCTGTTGTTTTGTTGCACACGGGGAATAATGAGGCAGTCTCTCTCTATTTTATGAGAGTGCGTACATGTATATGAAGCCCTATAACCCAGCCGCTTACATGTTACACGATGGCAGCATTGCTAACCTCGAAAAAAAAATGAAGTAGCGTACGGGCTACGCTCAGAGAAGTTGACTGCTAGAGGTCTCAGGATTCTTGCGCGATTTCATCCTCTTTGTTCGGAATTGACAGCGCAAGAGCCAACTACAAGATCGGGTTTCACGTTTCACCGTAGGAACAAAATGCTCCGGATCGGTGACGAGGCCCGCTCTACGTACGCCAGCGAGCGGAACACGAGCAGAGCGGTGCACACGAGACAGGCACCCCACCCACGCGCACGAACCGAAACAAGAAGCGGAGTTGCGAAACTTCCAGTATACACGAACTCGGTTGCGAAACGTGAGCGTTGCAAAATGTGTTTACGTCGTTGTGTGCGCACCTAGCGCCATAACTGCGGGAAAGTTATGTGGTTTTTCTGCGTACTTTTTCGTTTTGTTACTTGGTGCCGCCGGCGTGTCAGTGTCGCCTCAGCGACGGAACCGCAAGCGGCCTCGTATGCGCGAGCGGACCTGCGGCCCAGCACGCTCCGCTCGGCGGGGAGCTATAAACACTTCACGCAAATCAGGGAGCGCTTCTGGTCGTCTGACGCCCGCACGCGCCCAGGCGGCGTCGGGGCGGCGGCCGAGCACGACCCGGCGCTGCTTCATTTGCAGCCGTGTTGCCCCTCCGCGGTTTCTTTCACGGGGGGGAGACCTCCGGAGCAAGCGACGCCTGCGCCACTGGCGTCGTAGTTAGTAGCTACGCGGAACACTCGCGTTTAGTTCTTAGTGAATGGGAGAAAAACATTATTCGTACCGGTAAATGAAAAGATGCGCGGTCTGCTGATTCCACTCTAGGCAAAAAAAAAAAAAGAAGCCTCTGACCCAGCAGTGGCATTGGTATGAAACTATTGCCGAGACACTGCGTTCACCTACAAACCGATACTCCGTCACCGAGCCCGTGCTCTTACTGGATGATAATGCCACGACAGTTCATGCGCAGATTAGGAATTATTAGCTCTGTCTCGCACAAACGTATACGCGAACTCTGGGCCGGGTTCCCCTCCCCGGCCCCCTTTTCAATTTCGAACAGGTACCAGACCCCCTTGATATCTGTCTTGCTAGAAGAGTAATGAAATACCCTGACTAATGATATCTTCGAGCCATGGCCAAATCACAGGGAGCTATAGGGCGCCTCACTGAGGACGATGGGCGACTCTCTGCTCTTATCGCCATATCGCAGGCTGCACGTAGACAAGGCGACTAAAGCCGTATTCAGCGAAAGGAGAGCTAATAACTGCCGTAATCTTCCCCTGATCTCAGATTCCGAGTAACATCGCCCGATTCGCTGATGACAATGATTTGCTACGTAACGAATTGTGCAGAGTGACTGAGGACCTCTAGACAGGCAAAGCAGAACAGAGGGTCTGACTGAATATTGAATCGAATAAAACAAAAGTAATGTTCGCCAGTCGGGCAAGGGCGATAGGCGGCGAAGTTTTGCAAGTTGTGAGGGGATATGTCCGTACTTACGGCGGGTAGTGGCCGCAGATCCACATGACGAGAATGAATTGAACAGGAGAAACGAGTAGAATGGAGTACGCGCGTTTGGCAGGTACTCTCAAATCATCACTAGCGGCTTACCAGTATCCATCAACAGGAAACCATACTCATCCAGCCCTCATCCAGGCTGCATAAACGTGGTGGCCAAGTAAAAAGCTTGAAATTAAGTTAATTACAGCGCAGGGAGATAGAAAGGAAGATCGCAGGTGCAACAGAGGAGAGTGGGCCAGGTAGCAAGAGAGAATGACATCCTTGTCGAAATCAAGAAGAAACGGGCATAGGCAGAGCAAACAGCGCCAAGGGAAGAAAGCCAGTGGTACCATAGGGCAAATAAACGGATACCAGGGGAATGCACAAATTTAGCAGGGGGCGACAGAAAGTGAGGTCGGCGGTTGAGGTTACAAGACTGCGGGGTCAGTGAGACAGGCCTTTTTCTTGCGCCGGCGTAGTTAGGCTATAGATGAAGGAAACGATGACCTCATAATTCCTTCTGTTGAGGTATCAGGAATGGCTTTGGGTCCCCTAAAAGAAAAGATATAGAAAACGCAGGAAAAACACACAGTAAATATGCAGAAAGAGAAACTTACGCTGTTACTGATATGTTGGGACAGTGAAAAACGGTATAGGCAAATAAACACACTTTACAGCTCGTACACCTTTTCCGGGAGGAGATGGGGCAGGCGTGGGAACGTCCTCGAATTCCGGCGCGGAGTTGTGGCACGCTGCCAAGCGTGCAGTAGTCCGAGAGAATAAATGTCACTGGACCCGCATCTCGATGGCCTCTAGATTAGCGCCATTCATTACATCGGCGGGAAGCACTTATCTGTGCTGGTACGTACGTTACCGCAAATTGAGGTCCGGTGGTGCAGTAGAGAAGCCACGCATTCGCCCGCAGGGGCCTGTACAGGTGACGCACGAGCATTGTTGAGGCGGTCGTTGTACGCTGTATTCTTTTCACTTGCGGATGTCCGTCCGCATCGATAAAGACCAGTGTCACTCACTTAAATCTGAAATCAATCATTTGCGCTGGAAACGACTGGACTGCAATGGCACAATGCATCGCAGCAGGTGCGACTTGTACGGGCAGACGAATTTGGTCATCGCGACGCTACCCATGCCTCGCGCGAGGGCTCTCGATGCGCTTACTGTGCGAGTGAGTGAGTGGCAGTCAAGCGTAAGTTCGCGTATTAAGAAGTTTTCCTGGGTAGGGTTGCCGCAGGTGGCACAGCACAGGGTTAATTGGAGAGGTATGGGAGATGCCTTTGTCCTGCAGTGTGCGCAGTCAGGCTGATGATTATGATTCGCGTATTCTATAAACACAGGACGTTTTCTGATCAACCGGGAGCAAACTGAGTGCGCTGTCAACGTCGCTTCTTATTCATGAAGCTCCCTGCTGAGAAGTCCTAGGATATGAACCGTCATCGGCGCCTGAGCGCACTAAACAAAAAGAGATTGACAAACCTCCTCTTGCAGCGCCACGGGTCAGCTTATCTACCGAAGAAGTTGTGAAAAAAGGCAGGGAAGGAGGTTGACGCGACGCCACGGCGGCGATGAGTAAGAAACCGGCAGAGCGAGCCGGGCTACAAACGAGAAATTTCCGCACAAAAACGTCGACCCCCCCCCAGCACTCGACGCGAGAGTGCGCAAACTGTGCAGCGAATGCCAAGGCGGGGACGCGTCGAGAACAATCGCGGCGAGCTCACGGAGGCGTCCGACAAAAGGCGCCGTCGCGCGAGAACAGAGGGAAGAAAATTGCGCGAGATCCGGAGGAGGAGACCGCCCGTCGCGACAGATGCAAAGGCCGCTCTCTGGACGGAGCTGCCGCCGAGACGGCCGCCCTTCGTACGCGCACAACACAGGCGCGACTCATGCGTGGGTGTCTGTCAACCAGGCGCATGCATCCCGGCAGACCCCGCAGCAACAGCGGCGGCGACCTGGCTGCATCCGAACAAAACAGAAGAGGTGCTGTTTGCGAGAGCAGCTGTGTGCGCGTGGCCTCCGCTCGGGCCGTCTGCATCAGCCCCTCGTCTCGCATAGGGTTAGAGGCTGCAGCGCTCGCGAGCACTTATATGTTACATGAACATAGCATAAGGGAAGGGATTGATGATGATCTCATTTTTAGTGGCCTAAGGTCAGCTTGGCCGAAGAGCGCCATTGATAGGGTGCTGTTTGGGCTGCTCGAGCTGGTTTAAGACGCCGAATTTTCCCAAGCATTTCACCCCTGAGGAGCCGAGCACCAGGCCAGGAAAAGCTTGTGCCGATTAGAATCCCGGTGGGTACTCGGTGCCACCGGGATTCGAACCGGGTACGTGGGCAAATGAGAGAAAAAAAATGTATAAGGGGCAGTGACATTCAGTGCCAGTATTTCCTTCGTTGAGACCGGTGTGCCTTGACTGTTCTTTGGTAATTTAGTCGAAAGAGGAGCAGCCATAGGGGATTAAGCTGCGAGGGCGCTAAAAACGAGGCTCAAATTATATGTGTTCCAACTGGAGGAAATGCGCAAAGGAGATCAGTATCGCCTGCCTTTTTTTTGACAAAGAAATACTGTGAGGGTGGGTGACTGCGTGCGGACGTCGTGTATTTGACTCTTCTGGCTCTGAGGGGCCAAAGCCAGGCAGACACTACTGAGCCATCATCTAGCACGTGTACCATGCGGATATAGCGCAAGAGCACGAGATCGTGTGGCCGGTGGGCACCGCCCAACAGTGAGAGGGGGTAGAACGGATCATAGCGGAAGACAGCGAGCGCAGGGCGTACACATTGGGATAAACGGGTGGAACACTGTGCTGTTTGAAGCGCACGGTCAACTTGCTGCAGTAGTCCTGCACACCTCAACCTACAATTTCCGAAATTTTCGGTCGGAGAATGGAATTAAGGTAATTATCTCACTGAACGTTCACAATCTTTGACATGTAAAGCGCTCAAGGAGAACCTGTTTCATCAGCGTGCCTCACGAAAAGGCCTTCCAAATAAAAATAAACTTCGTTATCGCCCAC
Organism: Amblyomma americanum; assembly: GCF_052857255.1. Classification (NCBI taxonomy): domain Eukaryota; kingdom Metazoa; phylum Arthropoda; class Arachnida; order Ixodida; family Ixodidae; genus Amblyomma; species Amblyomma americanum. The sequence goes on from NC_135499.1 coordinate 115,423,956, forward strand.
CTTGAAGCCGCTGCCATGGTGAAAGTGTGTTTTCCATTTACCTCTAACTAAAGTGCACTACATACAGTCACCTTGGTCCTGGAATCTTCGTTCTTTCGTATCCACTGAACTGGCTCGATCTATGCGTTTCCCTTGTCATGCCGGTAATTGCGACAATTTGGGACGAGCGCTTTGATTCCCTTGGCTGCCACCACGCGTCGCAGGGCTTAGAATATTAAAAAAAATAGCGCGCTGACCTTATCCGTGACGTAAGAAAGAAAGAAAGAAAGAGAAGGACCTAGTGGGTGGAAAACAGAACGTGGTAGGCCGCGAGCTTAGTGGCACTAGGTGGCCGCTGTCCAGATTTCCTCCACTCTCTGCCCTAACCTTCGCTACTTGAAGGCCCTCGAAAAGTGCCTACAGGCGGTTATCTATTCTTCAGTTTATATATATTAGCTTATCATTAGTTGTTTCTACAAGGAAACTAAGAATAAATGAAAATATACCGCCAAAGAATAATTAAAAATGTCTCACGTAGTAGGTATAATTTACACGAGTTTGTATTTAAGGCAGCGGGCCCTGAGCTCAATTCCAGAAACTTTCCATGGGAAAACCGCAACATTCCCATACCTTCGACGGAAAAGTACATGCGAGGCATTAATGTCCTGCAAATTTTATTTTATTGATTTACTTATTTACAACATAATGCAGGCTAAGCGCCCAAGCAGGAGTGGAATACAGGTATATAAAATACAAAAAAAGCATGAAAGTACAATGTACAAAGCATACCACATTTGGTAGGACAGCGGAAGCGGTTATTACTATACATGAGATACTGGAATCAAAACTCACATTCAAGAACACATATATGAGACAAAAATTGCTTCAACTTTTTATAAGCTTAATTCCAGCTAATCCAAGGATTGGGGAGTAGCAGCTGGCAAACTATTCCAATCTGCAATTGTATTATTTGGAAAAGGAGAACTTGTATAAGTTAGTCCTTGCAACGTGCGGCGCCTAGGAGAGTGCATGAGAGTTGCGCGTCTGCCTGGAAGCAGCAGGGTGAACGTAAAGGCTAGGATCTAGTGCGAGCTTGCGATTAAGAGAAATAAAAATTTGAGACGGGAATTTTCTTCTTGCCTGGAGAGTGTCTATGTCATCTGCTGCCACTAGTTCATATACCGATCGGTGCGACCGTATTTCGTATAGATAAAGCGTACGGCCCGTATTTGAATACCTTCTTTGTGATGAGGATCTGAGGTTTTATAATTGGCTTAGGCATACCTAAAACCCTCCCTGCTTTTAGTACCTCGCCACAACTACCGCGGACTGTTGTTTCGTATTGTGATTTCTTAAGAATGCTTCAGATTTTTTTAATGTGGTAATTTTAAAGCCTACCGTTGCGGTTTTCCTATTGAAGACTTCCTTACGGCGATGAAACTCACATCTGCACGAGGTTACAGAGGCGTCCTCCATTAACTCTTGTGCGCAGCGCTTTACAGACTAACTGCCTGAATGTCTCTCGTGAGCATGCAACGGTTAGCAACAGAAATTGCAATGCCTTTCCCTGCGCGTACATCTTTTCAAATACTCCATAGCGCCAGCTCCGCGCGGGAAAGAGGCACCTCTTCACGAAAATTTTCGGAGGTCACGGACCCTGAGAGGAACAGTCGGCAGTGTATAATCACCATGATCGATGGGAAACAGGGGAATGTTGAGACGCGCGCACGCACGCACTCACTGAGAGAAAATGAAAGAGAGAAAGGTAAGAGTAAAGAAGCCGACCGAGATGAGGCATCGAAAACAGTACCCGCATCAATAAATCGGTTTTTAATTTAATTACCTTCAACTGGCGTCTTCAAACACGACATACATACTTTTTTTTTATTTTATTGCCAGGCATTATTTCGCAGCAGCGTCTCGGGCCTCCTGCAGGCGACAGAATGCACCGTGATTGTTTAGACGCATCTGTCGCGGCATTTTCAGCACAACAACCTTTGCAACGACGACGGTTACCCGTTCGTCGCCGAGCTCTCTTCTCGTTTTCCGAGACATCCTGCTCGAAGTGATGTAAAAGGGTCCCTGCGGGTATTTTGTCTGCCACGACCGCTTCTCACTCATCTTTCCATTTCTTTCGTTTTTCAACCCCGTGTCGTACGCGACATTTTTCCGCTTGTGGAGAGCTGTCAGCCGCACTTGCTGCGACTTCGGCCTCCTTTGTTTGCAAAGGCTCGTCATTGTCTACTGCTGAGCTGCTTTATCATCGTTCTTCAGCGCTTCGCGCATCTGAATGATATGCAGGCCCGCAACGCCAGAGACGCCGACGCTGCGGGCTTCTAGAGGCTTAGCGCGAAGGCTGAATTCGTTCTCTGCAAACGAGAAGGCGCCGAGAGGCTTGTTCTAGGCGTATGCACTACGCGGAGCGCGAATGCGTTGCTACGCTTTGTTTTTTGTTCCTTATCGGGCAGTTTTAGCGCCGGGGAGACGAGGGACCGAAAGGCTGTGAGTTCGATAGCTAGCCACGGAGGCAGAGATTATGCGGGACGAAATGTAAACAGGTCCCGATGCATGTTGAATGACCGAAGGTTGTACAAAAGGACACCCCTACCGAAACCGGTCTGTAAATCCGCCTCTGGTACAAGTTGCCGTCAACTGGCCTGAGCACATGGAAGGACATTTTCGCTGTAATAATTTTGTAGTTTAAGCCACTACGGCTAAAAGCCATGGTATGCCCGCTGCTGGTGCGATACATTCTCGAGATTCAGTTCTCACCCACCTAGATGCCAGCCACCGTATCCATTTTTTCCTTACAACTTCAGAAGCGTGTGATGCGGATTCTGTATGCATACTTCCTTGCGAACGTTCAGGAGCGCGACGCCCTGAAATTGTTCACGGTAAGAGCTGACTACGCGATGCGCCTTGGCTCTTCGGGCCCACGCTAAGCGCTGTGTGAAGACTTGCGGTTTACGCCGTTCCCAGCGCAACCTGCCGTGCTACGCATATAAGGAATGCGCTGGGGAGAGATGACACAAGGCAACACAACGATGAGCAGGTAAAACACTAGTCGATCCACTGTATCAGCAGACGCCTCATCGGCTCGATCAGCTCCGCCGGACTACCCCACACATTCCGTGGAAGCCGTCGAATGCCGCGATGCTTTTGGAGAACTCTCGCCCGCGATATACGCGTCGGTACAGCCGAAATCAGAAACATTTTAAGAAAAGGTCGCCTTTTCAGTCTCGTTTGATTCGCTCCGAGTATTGTTCACGCTCGCTTCCCTCGCACTCGACGAACCTTGGCTGTTCTTAGAAATCTTCATCCACAAGCAACATTCCTAAGGTGCAACAACCATCACGACACATTTGGCTGCAAAAGTTCGCTGCCACAATTTTAACCCCATGTTTTCTACTCCGGTGGCCCCTCTGGCGATAGCTGTGCTCGCTTTTGTTGAGGTCACGTAGATTGGTAGAGCCCTTGGGAGGAGGAGAAGGGGCAGGGGGGGGGGGGGGGGGGTGAAGCAGTGTCTCCAGAAGTGTTTCGCGACGAACCAGTTTCCCAAGCGACAGCCGCGTGGAGCACGTGCCGAGCCTGAACGTCATCCTTTGTTCCTTTTGAAATCCAGAAGTCTCTGGTCCCAACTGCACTCAGTTCCGGAATGTGGTCGCGGGAATACAGTCGTGAGCACTCCTGATCCCTTCGCCCACCCCACAACAAAGTACACATAAAAAGTGCCCAATTTCTTCTTGACGTCAGGAGGACATTCTACAAATTCGCTGACCGATCCTCGGCTACGTAGTTAGACAAGGAGAAAAAAACAACTGCTTACCGCTGTTTTCAAAGTTCCTGAGTCTCAAACATGCACAATTCCGTATGAATTCTTTCAGGCAAGCACGGATGGGAATCCCCCGAAGTAGCGTAGTTTCATGAACACCGCAATGGTTCTTTTAGTGGGAAGTGAGTGAGTTAGAAAAGCCGCCCACCGAAACCGGGAGCATTGCTATGAGCGCCATGTTTTGCTGTGCAAACATGCATATACAAAAAGTAAGACATGGTAAGGAACCCCAATGACGCCGGATGTCACGTCACCGGGGCCGCCTCAAGCACCGCGTCGCCCGCGAAGCAGTTTTGATGATGGATGAACAAATGCGATTTTGTGGAAATGCTCCCTCTATTTCAAGCTGGAGGCGCATTCAAAAGTTACGCGCCAGCTGATGGCAATGATGGGCGCTGAGAATATGAAACTTCAATGAGTTTCAGGAACGACTTCATTAGTGTGCGAGGTCAAACTGCGTTTTGGTGGAGAAACAAGGCCACCAACTGTGACCCCAAGTTCAACAAAGGTGGCAAACGCCTCCTCGCCCCCCCCCCCCCCCTCCGCAAGAACGTTGCACAACGCAGGACACCATCCAGGCAAGAAAAACAAGCATCGAAAGATGAAAAACAAGCGGGTCGCAAACAGCGCATCTCACACGCCAACGACGGTAGCAAAAACACGGCACGCGCGCGGCCATCGCGCGGCACGGCAGCGGCCAGTGCTCGACTGCTATCTGCCCCCGCAAAGAGAACCGACGCAGAAGCAGGAGGGGAATCCGCCGATAAAGAGAGAGACAAAGAAAAGAAGGAACGAACGGAAAAAGAAAAGAACGACGTCGACGCGTTTCATTTCGCGCGAGAAAAAGAGACGCGCCCACTCCCGAGCGATGCCTCCGCGCGCTAGCGAGCGGGCGAGCGCACACGCACGCCGAGCGGCGTGCGGAGAGATGGGGAGAGTGGGGGACGGGGCAAACAGGCGAGCGGCGTCGGCGGCAGCAGCCAGCCGAGCCGCGCGCGTCGTGTGCGTGCGTGCGAGCCATCCGCCCGAAGCCCGCCGCCGCGCTCATTACCATCGCGGCGCCGCCGAAACGGGCGAGCCCTGGCGAGCGAGCGCCGTCGAAAGCGCGCGCGGTCCGCTGAGCAAAAAAAATAAATAAAAGCGAGCGACCGGGAAAACGACAGGAAAAAAAAAACGGAGAAGCGGGCGAAGAGCCGACGAGCGCCGCGCACGCAGCACCCGACGGCGCGGCTCCCGAGGAGAGCCGGCCTGCCACCCCGACAAAAACAAGGAAAAGCAACGAAACGAGCGAAGAGGCGCTGAGCGGAGCGAGAGCGGCGGCCGCACCGGGTGCCCGCGAAGCCCGACAACCCCGAGGAGCGCGTCGTCCGCCGGCTCGCGCGCGCGCGCCTCGGCCTACGAAGTCTAGGCTGCGACCCCCTCTGTTGAGACCCCCACCCCACCCTGCCTCCCGACCGAGCCGCCGAAGGAGCGAGCGGCTCCGAGGCGACCAAAGATAAAAACGCTGCGCCCCCCACTTCCCTTCCTTGCGATCCCCCGCCACTCGCTCCTGCTCAATCCGCGAACGCAAAGAAAAAGAAAGAACAGAGCCGAGGGAGCGCAAAAACAAGTACTACGCGGTGCGGCGCGACGCGCGAGCAGAGAAGCGCGGAGGCCGGCAAGCGAAATGGGGGGGTCGCAGCGCGGGGGAGCGAAAAAGAGCGGCGCGCGGCTGGGCACAGAAGAAAAACAGGGGAAAAGCAAGAAGAGAAAGAAGGCCCCCAAGCGAGCAAGCGGGCGCGCACGGCGGCTCGTCGGCGGCTGAAAGAGCGGCGGCAGCGGGGCGCGCGGCGCGCGCGCGGACACTCCTCGCACGCAGCCTCGAGCGCGCGGCTCTTCCCTCCGCCTCTGGTGTTGCCCTCCCCCTCCGGGTGCGTATCACTTTTACCGCCGCCCGTTCCCGGCTCGCCCCGCGCCGCCGCCTCGCGCACACAAACCACCAGCGCTGCTCCTCCGGTCATTCGACAGGGGAGACCCCAGCGAGTGCGGACGTCGCGTCGAGCCTCTCCGACGCTGCGCTGCCTCTGCCGCGCGCGCGCGCGCTCGTTCCGTCGGCGCTTCTGGGTTTGCCGCGTCTACGCGAGCTCTGTGATTTGTTTGTGTGCCGCGTCGACTGGCTGTGCTTTAGTTCCAGCGACCCTTGTCTTCGGTGTGTGTTTCGTTTTTTTTTCTCTCTACTTTGTTTCGCTCTCTTGGTTCTTGGAACAACGCCCATACTTGGATTAATGAGAACGACCAGACCGGACGAAGCGGACCTTCCGATTTGCGCGTCGTCTGCTGCTTCCACTTCCTCTATGACAGGCGCCCAGGACAACTGAAACCCTGTGAGTGTCCACACGTTTTTTTCTTGCCAGTTTATTTTTCAGGTGGTGGCTGCGCGAGGCTTTTCTGACCTCATAGAAAAATTTCTAGCGCACGTTGTTCCAGATAATTTTATTGTTCTTTTAAACAATCGTCTCAGCAGAGGACGTTCCTACTTATCTGTGGTGGAAATGAATACTTCCAGCAGTTTCCGCAGCTTGGAGAACTTCGCGCGCCCGAAACTTTTCAGTACCATACGCCGTGAAAATTTCGTCTCGTGGCGATATGTGGACAGTTCTGCTTGGTTATACGAATATATTTTCATTATTTAAGCTTTAAAATGCTTCAGTGGTAATAGCGTGTTGTAATTCCATCCGAAAAGCGAGAAGTAGAACTTCATTGAAGTGCGCGGAACCTTGGAGCACTTCTACAGGCGACGGTAAGTCGCGATTAACAAGTGGAAATGAAAACCAAATGTACTAAGACCACTTTTTGTAAGTTCTCATTTTACAATCTGTACCAGTGCTTGAGGAGTTCATGGTGCGTTTTTACTTTTGCGCGTTTTTTTTCCCATCCTACCGCACAGGCGTCATGGATAAAACACACAATTCCTCAAGAACGTTTGCGCGGTCCATATGGGCACCGCACATTAGTAATAGCTATGCTTGCGTGGTTATCTGGTTGTCTTTGTGTCTTTTGTCGAAAAAAAAAAACCTGTTGAAGATGCGTGGAACTAGCCTGTTAAACTTTAACCGAAACTCGTTCAAAGTTACAAGGTCGTGCTCTGTTACGCATAAAACTATACTCAGGTCCGTTGCGCTCGAAACTTGTTATAACCAATTACATGGAACATGCGCTGTTACTAACAATCCTTTGAAGTTTGCGCATATGCAGCAGGTAACTGCGAGTGAAAGGCTACCGTGCGCGCGACAACGCGTTGTAATTTGAATCTCCTTCCTGAGCTAACTGTTAAAGGCCTGAAATACTTTTGCGCGTAAGTAGTTTGAACCTCACAGAAAAAAAATAAACTTGAGGAAATACAAGCTCTAGCCCCGCGCCAGTCCTATGTGCAGAGCCGCGCCCATGGAGCCAGCGCGCACCGCCGTTTGCGTGCGTGCGGGAGTCGGTCCGTGTGCGTAAAACAAGCCGCTGGTGATTTGTCTACAAGTTTCCGCCGATAACAAACCGCTAAAAATATTCACGACTACCTACGAAAGGCTCCCACAAAGTCTGGTTTCTTAAATATGGCGCACTTGGAAGATTTTTAGCGTTTTACGAAACTTTGATGCTCCTGGGAATGTAGCTTTCCCGCGGCGCCCCTTGCGTATCTTCGTCGCTCGCGCGCGTTCGCGTCGGATTTTTTTTTCTGAAAAATACTCTCATGAAGTGCAGAATACGCTAGAAGATGACCTTTATCTGCTATATAAGCCAGCAGTAGTCCCGCTGAATAGCGGCCTATTGTTTTCAAGCACTCGCTGTTTGTGCGCCTGTCGTCTCGCAATCTGTCCGCTGCTTGTTGAGCGTTAGAAAGTCGTGTAGTACATTCCTTCATCATTTTTGAACCACACCTTGTTAGTGAAATAGCGCTTTGCCGTGCCAGCTAGTCTGTCAAAAAGTTAATGTCTTGAGCGCTGTAACGAGGCGGTTAGTTTGCAAAGGCACCGCGCGCGCGACGCAGGCTTCTGTGTAGGAGTAAATGTGCTCTTCGGTAATATGTGGTAGCTTTTTCTCGCACGAGTCGTTGCCTCCTCAGCCTTACTAGTAGATTGCCTTTCAGTTCCGTATTTGCGCGCAAAACTGCTACTCCAGATGTGGCGTTGTTTTCTAGTGGGACGGCTGTGTTTTAACATATAACTTGGGTTCACTTGCATACGGCAGAACGCTTGCTCTCAAGTCAGTTCTTAAGTCGCCCACGTACGGAGCAGGTGCTCCAGCCATAACTTGTGAAATGAAGCTGAATATCATAAGGTGCCTAGCGGACAACCAGGAGAATGCACATTTAGCTTTGGTGTGCCAAGCTATGGACTTCCGGCCCGCCCTTGTATTTGTCGAAAATAGTGTTTTTTGCTCCTCGAAGAAAAAACTAATGGCTTCATTTTATGTGGCACTTGGATTATGCGGCTTTTTAACGCATATCCCCACGCTGTTGTTTTTAGCGTGGCTATTTTGCCGGAGCATATTTCGGCGCTTTCTCTCGGCACCCAGGGAATTAGACGCAATAAACTTTTGTTTCCGGCGCGCAACGGTCAAAACTACATTTCGGTTCAAAAACTCCGTTTTTCGAGACGTGCGGATTGCGGAACGTCCGTAAAAAGCCCTACGTCTTCAACTCTAGCAGTCTGCTAAGAACTGGGCGTGAAGAAAAGTATAATTTTCATCTCTGAGGAACACATCGTTATGTCACATCATGCGCACTAACTTCACTGCAGTGGTATACACTTGGACTCTCCCCGTCAACCTGCTATACAGCTGTAATCAGTATAAAGATGAGCCGAAAAACTGACGCGAGCCGATGTTATGGAGGGATAACTCCACCGAGCGGTTTCCAGCGCAACCAGTTTCCAGCTACAAGTAGAGACATTGCGGGGAGTGGTGGTCACTAACCAGAGGAATATATGTGACTGAAGTGGACGCAGGGGCGCAAGTTTTTCTTTGTTAAAACATTTACCGAAACTCTGCGTGTGATTCAGGTGTCGACCGCGCTCCCGGTCCGGCTGTGATAACGGCGCAGCCTGTTTTATGGATAAGTTGGCTGAAGGGAGAGGTCATGATGAGCCGTAAATTAATTCGATACTTATTATTAAATTACTCAGACCCGCGATACTTTTGTGGAGCGGGGAGCCCTCCCTCTTTCGGGCTCATCTATATCCTGTCTCTAGGACACAGGCGGAAAAACGTCGAAATTGCTGCCATACCGCTATTCAGAATATTAGTGCATTGCTCCAGTGCATGCGGTGATAAAAACGGGAATGCCTACGTTACGCAAACCACATTAACGGCTGTAGTACTGACGTCGTCACTTCAATCAAGCACAACATGACGCTCGTAAAACACGAACTTATCATGCTTTGCGCTTCGCGGTTAAGTTTTTCTACTCGTGATTTGTAGATGCTATGATGTTACGTAGGCAGTCCAAAACAGGCTCCGATCCGCGCCCGATTAATTATGCTACGCGGCGCGTATCATTCGCGTAGAGAGCAACCCGAATATGCGGTTTGGTGGAAACACATCCCGCATGTTTGAACTTACTGTGACGAGGCAAACCCTGTTGGGACCCTCTTAAGAAAGGCCGTTGCCCGCAAGTCCGACTGGCTGCTGACCGGGCGGAACAACGACAAAAAGCCCGAAGAGGCAGCCAGCGAAAGAAAAGAAAAAGGGGACCGCGATGCCGCCCTGCAAAGGAGCGAGCTCCATCGCACCATCATCTTCTCCGCCAGAGATAGCCAGCGCCGACAGCCCACGGGATGGTCCGTCGATAAGGACGGCCGCTTCGTTTTCCGGGGCGACCCGCATCGCCCTTATCGCGAGCGGTGTCCGCCGGCGTCTTCCCCGGAGAGGCCCCCGCGGTATTGCCGTCCTCTTGCTTTTTGAAATTCCTCTGACGGCGCGTCGCGTTGTTTTATCTCTTGGCCGACGTTAAGGAAGCGCCTTCCGCCGCGACGAAAGCGGGTTTGTTTCCCGTGGACGGGGACGCGATGCGGAGTTGAAGCTCGCGCGACTGGGACCGGGAACGTCTTGAGTGCTGCGCCGACCTCCTGCAAACGAGCGCAACGGAAGACAGGGCGCGTCCCTCGCCCACCGCAGCCTCCCGCGTTTGAGTAGACACTTTTATTCCGGGAGCAAGTGGACGAAACGGGCGACCAGGTAGGTAGGCGGGGAAGTGGGACTGGGAAGTGTACTTATCAAGCTGGTCATGGTTATAATTTATAACAATGAAGTACGAGCGGTTGGCCCTAGCAAATTTGGTCTCACGTGAGCCAACCAACTTTGCACTTTGGCACACTTTTTAGCCTCGTTTCCTTGTGCCGACAACTGCACAAATGCGGAGGCGGATCTCCGACTAATTTGCTGAATTTCATTGCTTACACCATTTAGCGCGTCGCCAGGATGAGGAAACAGCCGTCTTAGCATTTGCGGCAAAGGTGAGATGAGGTACTACGCTGGATTGCAAACTGCGCTCTAGAAAATGTCTGTAGAAGGGATGCAATGGAAATTGAGAGTTGAACGTTTACGTGTATATATATATCGCATGGAAATGATACACTCGTAAAGGCGTCATCGGTGATAAGCATTTTTTTGTTTGCATAACTCGGAATTCCCCTAAACATTTGACCAATAACTCTAATGAGCTCATCAAATGTGGCGTGAAAGATTAAACGTCAGCAAACGTCGTTCGGTTCGCGCTTGTGCGGTTGTGGAGGGATTTCACTCAAGTCAGCCGGAGATGCATCGAACGCGCACGCGGAAGTTGTGTTAGCGCACATGATGAGAATCTCGTTTGTTAACCCTGTACTCTTTTAAGGGCATTTACATTATTCATAATCGTGGCGCGAACAGGCTTCTGGGCTTTTAAACACGAAGGGTGTCACGGAGACCCACTTCTCTCTTGCATATAATTTCCATCTAATGTGCGACCGTTCGGAACGTCTCTGCTGGTACTGGAGCATCACATTATTGTAACCGTGCTCTGGCTCTTCGTGCCTGTTTCTTTACTTAGATAACTTCTTGCGAGCTCTTTACCAATTACGCCCTTCGACTTCTTTCCGACGTTTACACTCCAACTTGTGCTTTGAACCAGGCTAAAGTGAGGCGTCTTATGCCTGCTTTTATCGCTTTTTTTTTAGAAGCGGGTTAAATTGAAACGTTTTGTTACCTCGGAAATGTGTGCCGGTTGCTCTCTTTTACCGTTCATGGTCTAAAACCGGTGCTACTCTTCACATTGCGATTGGTAAGCCGGTGCTTACCGGGCCAGCGTCGGGAGTGCTGTAGTTGACCTCAGAGCTCGGTCTCAATTGCGAGAAAGACGATGGCAGTGGAGCGTAAAAGTCGCTGCGATAATTGCATTTGTTTATGAGATCGCTCCGTATTGTCTTGTTTGGCCACGTAGGAAAAGAACCGGTTGTAGAATATGCCCCCCGCCCCACACGCGCACACAGATAGCCATGAATCCGCCCCTGTATTATATATACAGGGTTTGTATAAAAAGTATTGGGAAAAGCTTCGGAAAAATATATTTATGAGAGATATTGGTACACTGCCTCAAGAGTCTTCAAAGTACATGCCTTGAGCGTCGGCACACATTTTGCCAACGTCTTTTCCACGACTTGAAAGCACCCCGACGGCATGGTGACGTCCTCTGGGGGAGTATTTCACTTTTTGAAATAAGAAATAGTCTGCTGGTGCCAAGTCGGGACTGTAAGGGGGTTGGGAAATCATCGCGGTGCCGTTTATTGTCAGGTAGTCGCTGATCCTGGTGTAGGTGTGGCTGGCTCCATTGTCGTGATGCGATTTCCAATATCCAGGTCCGGTGATGGAAGGCCTCACCCGGTTGGCCCTTCTTCTCAGTCTTCTTAGCAGTTCTAGGTAAAAAGCACCATTCACTGTCTGTCCCTCGAGTATAAATTCATAGCGGACCACCCCCTTTGCGCCAAAGAAAACGATGAGCATCTGGATTTGCTCATTTGGGACTTTTTGGGCTCGTCCTCCACACTCTTTCGGCCATCTTTGAAGTGCTTGTGCCACTTAAAAAGTGCAGTTTGTAACGTGGTTTCATTCTTGAACACTTGGCGAATCGTGTACAACGTCTCCTCACCTGATTTCCCCACTCCAAAACTCAATTTGATGGCGTACAACTGTTCAGTTATTCGCTGCATTTTGAGGTTGCACACAGTCACTCGACAGGGGTCCACTAAAAACACGATCTATTCCGAACGAACGCTCGCAGAAGAATGGCGCTTGGCGTGTCTTGAGGGTCACATCCGCTATCACCGCGCATGCGCAGTGCGAGCGCGCTGCGACGTACAGTCACGCCAGAGAAAAAATGTTCCCGATACATTTTATACACACCCTGTATTATAACGGCACTCTGCTATTGCGGAGAGCCACGCCCAGAAACGCCACAGGTGAGTGCGCTTTCGGCAGAAGCGTGCTTGCTTGCGTCGCCGGCTCGTCTCCAAACACCTCCCGCTTCAAATTTTCCTCTTCGGCCAGTCCCGTAGACGTGAGCATTTCGGACGGAAGGTTCTATAGATAGTGGATTTTCACGCATAGAAGCCGGCTGAGGCAAAAAGAATGTAAGGCCATGAACCAGCCAAACCGCGTCGTCGCTGCAGACCTAAGGTTTCTGGTTCCGACACACACACACAGAAAACCGTGGCGACCGCTGCCGCCCCCCTCTCGCTCGCTGGCGTGGCTGCCCGGCGGCGCCGCGCAGATAACGAAGCCCTAGCGATAGCGCTTCGCCAGGTCCGCTGCGGTGAGGCTAGCTGTGCGTGCGTCGCGCCCCTTATCGCGCCGGGGGGCTCGGGAGGAGGGCCGCGTCTGTTTACCGAGCTTCCGGCCTCGACGCCGCCTCGGCACAGAGCGCGACCCGCGTCCCTGTTGTCTCGCGTCGATGGAAGCGGGCTGGCCAAAGGTCGCAGCCGGCGGCGCGGAAATTGCGACCCCCCCTCTCTCTACGACCGTCTCGCTTCCCGCGGCACCGCCGCTTTTTCTCGGGCAGTACGCTTTCCACCTCCCCCCACCACACGCACGCCCCCGTCTGTTCTCGCACACAACGCGCGTACTGCCTGCCGGCTTTCTCTGCTCATCCGCATTTCGGGATCGCGTCTCTGTCTGCTTTTCCCGTCAGAGCGTTCCTGTCCTCTTTCTTTTTTTATCTACCCGTCCGGGCCGCAGCTTGATTGTGCCCTTCGCGCCTGCGGTCCGCGTGTCCCACTCGCGGGCGCCGCCGGTAATTACGTTGCCGCCGATTCGCCCCTGGCCTGATATATGCTTCCCCTCCGCCCCGGTGATCCATACTGAGCGGGGCACGCGCTGGCTTGTCTAGCGACGCATGCTCTATCGAAAGAGAGCGGTGCAGATCGGGAGCGTCTACGCTGCGTTGCGTGCCCTCCTGGCTACCAGTTGCTGAACTGTTTTCTTCTGTTTCCTCGTTGGCAGTAGGTGCAGAAAGTTGAATTACGGCGAGGCTGTGTCGCGCACCTTCCCTGTAGCGTGCGAACGGATAAAAAGGACTGGGCAATTTTGTCTGGCGCACACGCGTTTGTTGCTGGTATTCACGCCGACCCGACCGCACGTGATTATTGTGAGCCGTATGATTGCGGCGTTGCGCGCTGGGCTCTAGGTGTGCTTGCGATCCGGAGATTTCTCTCTGGCGATGCGTTTTTTGTTTGCATCCAAATAACGCAGGTATACGGGTAGCCTGCTCCCTGCCTTTTCTGGGCGGCACACGGCATCGTGTTTTGTTCTCCCCGGTGCTCCCACTGAGTGCTCACGAGTGCGAATTCGGACTGAACTAACGTCACGAAAGACCGTGTCGCAAATAGATTGGGGTCCGGTGTCGTATGAAGTCTGTGCAAGGCGTTGGGCGTGATCGGGTCGTAGTTCCGGCGCTGTTAGAACATTGCGACATGTGCTAATGATTCGACGTACGCAGAATGAGCTCGCCGTCCCGCTATCATTTTTTTTTAATGGACAAAATGGCGCAACTGGGTGGGGAGCAGTGACAGTGATCACGGAGGCGCCCTAATAAAGCCGAGGAAAACGCGGTCGGGTTTTCAACACCGCCGTGTGTTCCATTGGGAGCAGGCTGTTTGTGCTTTTCCGCTGTTACTTCAGAAACGGCGAAGTCATGCCCAACTGCTCGCAGGTTGTTTGCGGAGCGCACAGCATGACTGTAATCCGCACAGCTCCTTGGTGACTAATCTTTGCGGCAGAACCCTCACAACGCTATGCCATGGTTCTCGACGTGCGCTCCAACGTCTTACCTGCGCTGCCTCAACAATGGTGAATTTACTTGATCCAGCGAATGTGCGCTTTTTTAATTTTTGCTTACAGCAAAGCTTAACTTAGTGCTATGACATTGTGGTTAACCACGAGTTTGTTCTCGTGGTTTGCACGCCTGTGCGTGCAACCTGCACTCCTATCTATTGCGTTGGGTGAACTGTCGAGAGCAAGCTCCTTCTGCCTGTGCAGATTGTTTTTTTTTATTTTTGTTCAAATACTGCTTTGCACCTTGCCACGCGGCTGCTGACGTTCCGCACGGTGCGCTTACCCGTTCTAGAACAATGTATCGTTTCCTCCGGGATCTTCCGCTCGGGGAACGAAGCCGCGTCATTTCCTGGGGCTGATCGTCTTTTAACGGCGTACGTCACTACGGTCGGGGCAGTTGCACCCTCAGGAAAAAGCCGCTTGGATGCGAGCACCGCTCGTATGCGTGCGCATTCCTCCTCAGTGAACTCATTCCGAATTCCATTTTAATTCTCGGCCCAAGACCAGTGGCCGATCTGCGGTGGTGTCCGCAAATAAACGAACTCGGTTGCCCTCTCCGGGTGCAGGAGACGGCTCAGCCTGAAAGCCTGAACGCATCGTCGACTGAGACCGCTGCTCAGATAGATAGCTTGGGGGGACCCCGCCGAGTTACGCATATCGACCAGCTCTGCAATTGTTCATTGTGCGTCGCTGACCGCCCGATGTTCAGGGCGGGACCCCCGATTGTTGGTTGGAGCGGTTGCGTCGCCTAATCTGCCGACGTACCCCGCCCCGTCTGTGGCCCTTAGCGCGGCTGCACCTGGCGGCCCCCAGCCGCGAAGCCCCGACGCGTGCGTCAGGCGGCGCCCGCGGCGGTTTGCTCCGCGTGCCCCAGACGAAGGCCGCCAGCGGCGAGCGGAGGAGAAAGCGACGCGTCACGGCGCGTATTAGGCGCGGCCCGCGCGGGAAAAGCCTCCCGCGGGCCGCCGCGTCTACGCTGGGCGCGTGGCGTCTCGCTTTGCATGCTTTTTTGCATGCGGCGTGGCGCACTGGCGCGAGCCTGGCCCCCTCGCAGCGGCGGTGGCAGCGCGCGAGCGCAACCCGCATGTGGGAATCGCTGGAGCGATGCCAGTGACCTTTTCCGCGCCGCGTGCGGGCTCGGAACGCGCCGTCGGCGGCACTGCGCGGAAAAGGAGCGGGCGGTCGGCGGCGGTCTCGAGTGTTTGTCGAGCCGAGTCGCTCATCACCCGTCCGCTTCTCGTTCTTGGGCGTCGGAGAATGGGCTTTGTTTTTTCGGCCGGACGAGTCCGCCGGTACCTGGGAGCGCTCGCGCTTGCGCCGCGGCGGCGACGGGGCCCGACCCCATTGTTTTATTGTTCGGCTCGAGCGAGCCGCCGACCGGGGACGCGCTGTGCACCGACGCACGACGCCGCTGGAAAGCGCGCAGGCGGTGGCTCCTTTCTTCTCCGGCCTCGCCTCTCCCCCACTCCGCGCGCTCTCCCCAGGGGGGGCCCTTTGTGCTGGCTTCGAGTCCCGCCGCCGCTATCTGCGGCACCGTAACGATTACGCGCGCACCTTCCCGACTTCGGGCGGCTCATTGTGCGTGCCAACCCCAGCCCCTTTCTCGTTTTCCAGACCTTTAGCCGTTGCCTGCGGCGTAGGCGCTGTGCGAGTAGTCCTCGAGTGCCGCCTAGTGCGAGAGAGCGCGGCGGCGAGAAAAATATATATATATATATATATATATATATATATATATATATATAGATACCTGCGGAGGACGTTGAGAAGCGGCAGGAGGTGGATCCAATTCCTTCCGGCCTTTTGTCTCCGGTCTTCGTTGAGAAATCGTCCAGTCTCGTCAGAGAGGCGCGATAAACGCGACTTAATCGCTCCGTTAGTTTTCGGCTCGCCATGGCGCGAAATGTGCATGCCGCCGCGGTGAGTTGGACTCCTGTAGCAGCACTTTCGCACTGGCTAGCCGTAGTTTGCATAGCGTCGCTCCTAAACTCGACAACGGCTAACCGACCGCCCCGCACACAGAAAGCTTGATTCATCTGAGAACCGTCGCATGCCCCGCTCCTTTGTGCATAGCCCGAGCGGAGCTTTCATTCGCCGACAGCGCGTCGCCACTACGCTCCCGCTCTTGAGTTCCGCGAAACGATATAACGCTTCCGGCTACAGGCCGCTCTCGCCGTTCGCCTCTCCTTGCCGTACACCACCTCCCGTGATGATTGAAAGCCGGCGGTACAAAACACCAGTGGCGCGTAGTCAAAACTCCGCTCACTCCCCTCTTTTCGTTCAGTTTTTTTTTTTGTTCCTTAACTACACGGCGCGTCGCCGTCATTGAGCGGGGCAAAACGGCGAGCGTGATCCGTCCGTCCGTTCGCGCGCGCGACCGGTCGGTCCTGCCCTAAGCGCTCTTTGCTTCCGGCCATTTTTCTTCGTTGCAGCAAGGAAGAGGGGGAACGTGGCGGCGGGGGAAAAGGACATTTTTCTTCGCGTCTTGCCACCCGCCCAGGCCGACGCGGCGCGGCTCGCCTCTGCCCGCGCGGGTCCGCCGGGGCCTCCGCGAAACGAGTGTGCGAGAGGGTAAAGAAAGACAAAAAGGGGCTCCGGCGCGGGCCTGTTTGAGGAAAACCGCGCCTGGCTGAAAAGGGCCGCCGGCGATGACATCGGCGACGGGGAAAGGGGCAGCTGCGGCGTTGCGCGGTCTGCGCGAGCTTCCGCCTCGGCGCCCGGCGTCGGCGTGCGTGGACGGCGATGAAGAAACCGACGCCGTTTTCAAGCCCTTGCTTTTCTCCTTTTTTTCTTTCTGGAGTTGAGGAGAAGGAGAAAATAAGGAACGGAAAACACAAAGCACGCAACGTGGCAACCTCCGGCGTGTTGCTGCTGCCGCCCGGGTGCGCCAGAGCCGACGCAGCGCGACCTTGAAGCGTTGCGGAAAGAAGCGGACGGACAAGTAAAAAGACACACCACATAGTAAAGGGTAAAATGAAGGCGCGGCGAGTCCGGCCGTGGCTCCGGTTCCCTTTCGTTCCCGTGTTTGTACGAGCAGGGAGACGGCACCCACGAGCGAGCACGTCATGCGCGAAATACTCGGATGCTGTTGCCTGGTCCTCCCCACACCGTGTTCTTACTGCGGGACGTTCTTCCCGGAGTTGGCCCCTGTGCGCAAGACGGTTGTCGCCATGTAGCAGTTAGTTTGTGGAGGCACCCTCGCGGCAGTTCGAATGGAAGCTGACTCACGGGAGTTTTTTGGGAGCTAACTGAACGCAAACGTCCTTGTTTGCGTAATTGCTTGGTCCAGTCCATCATGGTTTCACGTCTTCCGGCCTAATTACGGGGGCGCTTTACGCTAATGGAAGGTGGTTGTTCGCGTTCCCTCTGGCTTTCACGCACAGAAAAGAAAGGATACGGCTGGAGGCGCGTGAGGCACATCATGCTTATCGCTCCGTTCACCGAGGCGGAAAAAGTAGTCAGTGACGGCTTTATGAACTACCTGGCTGCATTTCGAGAGTGCTCCTGTTTTTCAGAGGTGCTCCTGCTGTTGCTCGTGCGCTTCCTTAGCGCCCTACCCTACGCGCGCGCGTATTGAATCGGCGAGGAATGAATGAACCGAGCGATTGCGTTCGAAGAAGCCGTACTGAAAAAAGAAAAAGAGTAAGGCGGGGTGAGAGAAATGGCGGCGGAGCTCTCATTCAACGTCAGACACCCGGCGGCCGCTCGCTGGCAGTCAGCTTTCGCTCTTCCTCGAATCTCTTCGCTGTGATCGTGCACTGAAAGGCGCTGAATGGAGCTGTCGAGTTTTGTTGCCATCCGAACGAGTTTTCAGGCCTCCCTCTTTCTGCGCATCTCGCTCTCAGCACTCGCTTATGCTTTCTCGGCCCGCTTCCGCCCCCCCCCCCCCCCCCCCCCTCCTCTCGCGCGCGACGAGGCTGTGTCTGAATGCGTTATTGCCTGTCGCAATCGGCGCCGATACGCGCGTGGCGAAACAAACGTTCACGTTACGGCGGTGCGCGGCTCGGGGCCAGTTGGTGGTGCATACAACGTCGCCTTTCGGAGTTGGAACTCGCTCGCACATATATTGCGGGGCTGCTCGATCGTTGCGGTTGTTAACCGATTCCTCGGTGCTCAAGCCGCGAGCGTATTAGCATTTCGCCTCCACTGAAATGCGGTCTGGAGTCGAACCGGCGTGTTAGCACTAAGAGTGGACGACTCTGTACAGGTAGCGCACCTGGATCTACTGCCGCCGTCGAATTGTATCCTGTTTGCGGCCACGCGTTAGCCCCCAAAAAGCTGATTTTGCACTCGGCTTGGCGCTTTCTGCCGTCCACGTGTGTGTCCGGGCTCTCGTCCAGCCAGGTGACAGTATGCTTCCCGCACAGTTCTGTGTTCGCCTGTACGTTTGTGTGGTTCACGTGTTTGAACAAACTTTCAGGCATACTGTTTCTTTAATGTTCAAGCCAGGAAGCACGTGAAAAAGAACTTAACGGTATGTGTTCGCTCGGCCTTCTCTATGCCATCATAAGAAACACAACTGAACTCAATTGGGGAACGTAGTTTGTGAGCTGGAAAAGAGGGCTGCTTGGTTCATTTTGAACACTGACCAGACTACTATTCCACACTTTTTCCTTCTTTTTTTCTTCACAGTTTTCTTGTAGATGATTAATACCTATTAGCGATTTCCAACTTGAGACTGTCCTCCTGTCGTACTGGAGCTGCGTATACTGTGCAATGGGCGCTGTCCGCTCGTAGTTAAAAAAGAATTGGAAAAAAGAGAAAGAAAACGCCCAAGAGACGAAACGACCGCTTCATCCAACGCCGTGGAGGGCACCAAAACATCTCGGAACGTACCCTGGCGGTGACGCTCAGCCGAACGAAGCATGTCAGTGCCGTTGGGTGGCGATCTCTGCTGTGAGCCGCAGAGCGCGTGCTTTGTCAATTCCGGCGTGCACTGGCTTCGCTTCACGCGCGTGCTTCTGCGTCACTTCGTCGTTGTGCCGGTGTAAGTATTTTTTCGCGTGTATACTTCAGTTCCCTTCTTTTTTTCTCACGGTCAGGATTGCGTTGCGGGTTGGGAAGCGTGAAGTCAAAAGGCGCTGCGCGAGTCTGCGACGCCCTCCAGTGGTATGTGTGAGGTTGCCCCGTTTCCACGCCCAGCTATTTTCTTGTCCTTCGACCGGAGGTATTTTTTTAATGTTAGATAGCTTTTGCCTGACTAGCTATTTTTTTTTTACTGATGCAAAAAGCATCATTAAATGCCACTGTAAATGAATAGAGCGGTAGCCAAGATTCCAACTCACGTTTTTTTGACAAACGAGTGATTAAATGGCAGGGAATGAAGAGCACTGCGATGCGAAGTTGTGCTTATAGAGGACCAATATGGGCTTCATTCAGCACAGGAAATATTAACTGCGCGAACAGCTTGAATTAGTCAAACTGACTGTACCGCAAGCTTCTTTTTGCGGCTAGCTTAGTTGAGCGAGACTCCGTGAAGTGCTGGATGAGAGGCGCGATAATTTTCAGCTTGGGTGTGCGTCATACATATATCTGCAGCCGTAATGGTCCGGCAGTACTTGGCAGATAACCACTCCGCAGACACCACGGCGGGTCGCCAATAAGGGTTCCTCGAGCTGCCAGTCAGTTACTAGTTTTCCTTGTTTTCAACGAGCTTTCCTGGAACAGAGCGCCGCGTCACCGCACCCGAAAAGCCGCCGGTGTGCCGCAGGCGAGCCCCGGAACGCCAGACGGTGTGGGTGTCCCGCGCTGCTGCGACCGAGAACCGAGTACAAAACCACCGCGGGACGCCCCGCCTCGCCGGAAGCCAGCGGAGCCGCTGCTGCCCCGACCTTCTTTCCACGTGCGCCGGCATCCCCGCCCGTTCCCACATACTGCGGAGTCCTTCGCCGCCGGCCCGTGAGGCGGATGGGGTCGAGTCCCTTTCGGGGCGGGTGGCTGCGACAGCTTCGGCCGCGACGTGGGCGCTGTGCCGGGGAGGCCGCCAAGATTAGAAGCAGCTCGCACGTTGGGATGGGGGGGTTGCTCACTGGGCTCTCGCGGCCGCGTTTCTGTGAGGGGCGGTGGGCGCCGACGCCCCTGGCGAGTGGGTAGGTGGGAGCGACGAAGCGAACTTTGCCGCCGTGATTGACTGCAGAAGCCAGTCAGTGCGCCGCTGTCTTGTTTTTTCTACGTACGGCGTCACTTCCGGCGGCCGCCGGTCGACGCAAACCGCATCTGCCGTCGCGGCTTCACCTTCCACCCTTCTTCGCGTCGCGTTCGAGCGCGGCAAGTAGCTCGGCTGACCCTAATCTCGACTCATGCGCCGTCCTTTCTGCGTTTTCGCTGTGACTTAGCTTCCTTAGCAGACCATGTCCTCGTCCCGACCTATAACCCTTGCTCGTGCGAGGCCCTCGCATTACGACGAGCAGCTGCCGTTGAAGCGACCGCGCGCGTGACGTCAGCTTGCGTGTGTGTTGTGTACTGGCCTGTTGTTGGACCGTAGCCCCCTCCTCCTCAGGCTAGTGAAGCTGCGGGTGGCGACGCGTGAGCGCTAACGAGCTGTTGCCGTCGCCGAGTGGCCGTTGCGGCTGCGTGGGTATTATTCTCTCCAGCCGACGCTTTAACGTCCTCCCGCGCAGCCCCTTTCTTTTAGCCAGGCGTCCGGTAGCTGAGGCAGCCGCGTGCAACTTCATCCTGCGGTATGTGCCGCCTCCCGTTTCCGCCTTTCGGAGCAGCTCAGGAGGAGGATCTTCGCCGCTTCCCGCGGTGTGGGCGGCCACGCGCGCGTCGTTAGGGCGTCTGACTGCTCCCATTGCTTCGTATTTTACGTTGTTGGCGTGCGCTGCTCTTCTTTCTCCTTCGGCCCGCCTCTTTTTTTTCCTTTTTCTTTCCGTCTCGCCTTTCTCTTATCCAGTCCGGAAGCCTGCCAGCGCGTAACTCGAGCAGCGCCTGTCGTACCCCGTTCCGCGAAGATTGCGCAGTCCGGACGCTCTGGCTTCGCTAATAGCTTCGCGGCCGGTGTACGCGCACGTCACCCCGAGAAAGAGCCGGGATTTTTTATGACAGCGCGAGCGGTTGGAAATGTGCTGATCGCAGCAGTATGCGCTGTATTGGCCCTGGGGTTGAACAGCGCTGTTTTCTACGCCGCAGTGAGCGTCGTTATGGGAAGTTCCACAAGCAGGCTTTTCCACAGTGCTCACTTTAACCTGAGGAGGTGGCGAGCCGCTCGCTTTGAGGTATCGATACGGGACAGCGCGCGTTTTTGTTTTCTGTGATTCTTTTTTTTGTACTATCTACGTCCATGGCGCCAGTCCTTGAGCCTTCACCATCCCTCTTCTATTGTCCTCTGTCTTAGTTTGGTTAAATGTGACATGTGGGAAATTCAACTTGCGGAATTTCGCAATCGCTAACGGGAAAAAGCAGTCGCTAATCCGTTTGCTACCAAGGAAGCTAAGTGAAGAGAGGTGGAACTTGAGAAATTTTACCTGAAATTATAAGCCTCCGGCCAGCCTGCTAGATGCTTTCAGTGATGGGATGCCAGTTCAGCTCTCCTCGTGTAATGTTTTCTGTTGTGCGTCAGTCGTGGCACGTGATGGCAGTGCCGCATAATACACGTGTAGTGTAGGTTTAAGTAAAAGGAGCGTGCCGACGAATAACATCGTGTGAAACTCACTTTCCGATCCCCGAAACTTTAGTTCATTACTTCCGAAACATTAGTTCACTACCTCCGGAACTTTAGTTCAATACATCCTAAACACTCCACTACCTCTGAAACATTAGTTCTGCACATCTGAAAAAGTTCGCTACCTCCGAAACTGCAGTTATCTACCTCCGAAACATTAGTTCACTACCTCCAAAACATTTTTTCACTACATCCGAAACATTAGTTCACTGCCTCCGAAACTTTAGTTCAGTACATCCGAAACCATGAGACGGAGGGCGATTGCTCCCCTTCCCACTTCTTTTTTTTCTTAAATGCACACCTAAGCAGAGGGTGGTGGCAGACACTGGCGAAAGTCTGCGATATTTCGCCTTGTTTCCATTTCAAGCAGTGCCGTGAAACCCTGCGCACAACTTTTCCCGTAGCGCACTCTCCCTTCCTCGAGCCTTTTGTCGAGGCCCCTAGCACGCGCCGCGAAGTCTCGTCTGTTTTGTTTTTTTTTTTCTTACCGTTTTTCGTTCTTGGTCAGCGTTCGTGCGTGCATGCAACGGGGAGCGCGCGACCCCCTTGCAACGACGCTGCTTTCAGGCGAGCGCACCCTCACGTCCGCCTATTGATCCGAAGATTACTATGCCAGCGGCGGCGTCGCGCGCCCAGCATGACGATTGTGCCGGCGGAAAAACAGCTGTGCCCTGCGCTGCGAGTGAGACGGCCGCGCGCGGGCGCAAACGAAGCCCCGCTCGCAAAGGGCGGAGGGGGCTTTGAAAGAAGCAGGGGGGGGGGGGGGGGGGGGCTGCGCTCTAGCGAGGCGCCGGAGTGTTCGCCCGCGCTGTCCGCGGCGCGGCACGCACGGTCGATTGGCTTTCGCGGCGCCCTGCGTGTACCGTGTTTGCGCGCGCCTAATCGAAAGCTCGCGCGCGCGCCCGCGATGAAGCTCGGGAAACGCCCTGCTCACTCTCGCCAGCATTTTTTGCTTCTGCTGCTGCTGTTACTTGGTTCGCGCGTGGAAACAAGTGCCGTGGTAGGGGCTGACGCCGCCGCAAGGTGCCCACACCCCGAGTTTGGGGTGATGCGCGAATCGGTGCGCAGTGTTGGTAAGGGACAGCTTGTGGGCTGAAAAAAGCGTAGAAAGAAATGTGCATTACATGGCTGCAGAAGAGCGCTTCTACCCGCAAGCTAACCATGAAATGTATGCGGGCGTTACTGATGGCATGAGGCGTTCCCAACGCTAATTCTTGGGGGGGCAATCGCCGTGCCGTCTTTAGTCGTAGCTCGATTTGGGTGCGTGCCAACTGTGATTCGCGATTCCTGAGCTGCTGTCGGAGTTTGTTTTTCTTTGTCTTCGTTGCTATCGGCGTTGTTGTTCCAAGCGCGCTGACAAACACCGCGTGAGCCCCGGAGATCACCCGCGCTTGCACAATGGCGCTGTGCGGCTTTATCGGCGTTCCAGGACCGAGCGCTTCTTTTAGCGCTGATCGCGCAGTGGCGTCGGCTGACGTGCGACGGCGTTCTTCTTCCTACACCCGTCTCCTCTTTCTTTCGCCATCATTACCATCCGCTGGCTGCTGGCTGTGTCTGGTGCCAGCCTGCCCTCAAAAGAGAGGTATGGTAGCGCGAACCGAGATGCGCGTTATCTAGGTGGTACTGGATGCTCGCCTCCGTGACATGTATCAGAGGAAGGAAGTGGGAGCACATCACGGCTCTCGTCATACGTAACTAAACCGTAGCTTAGTTTAGCCAGTTTTATTCAGACAATGCGGATGTAGGCGGCGCTGGTCTCGAGTAATTTGGGGAAATGTTTGCGGCGTGATGACCGCGGCGTCTATGACGCGTTCAAACTTGACACCGCAAGCAAGCGATAGCCCGTTGCAATGGATGCCAGAAATTTAGGCTTACAAAAAAGGGGGGGGGGGGTCTTCTGTGATCCAGGAAGGCTGCTGTTCTTACTTGTACTTCAGAGGAGTTCTCTGACGAGGTAGCGGAAATTTTTCTCAGTGCCCAGGGATCTCCTTCAGATGAGCCGAGGGGCGATGGTGCTCTCGCTTTCAGGTTTCGATGCCAGGATTGAGAGCGGCCGAGTTCCGCCGATGTTGTACGGCGTTATAGAGAGGTGTGCTCCTACAGCTCTTCGCAATTATGACGACCTATACTCTGGGCGTGCGCGCGGAGGCAAGCTGCTTTCTCCGCAACTGCATCCGTGCTAGCCTGCCATCGGAGAAAGCTGCGGCCCAGCCTCTGTAACACCGCCGCGGAGCATATTCTTAGGGCTTGTGAGAGCGAACGAAAACAAAAAGGAGGGAGGCAGAAAGAAAAGAAAAAGCGCCGGTCTATAGCAGGCATTATTAACCGCCTACCCGCTAGCCTCGCTCCTTCGTCCGCCCTCGCAGGGGCTCGCGCTTAACGCTCCAACATGCCCGTTAATTGCGTTTGCTGCTGCTGCCGCCGCGTGTCCTCTGGCTTTCTTCTAACGCTCCCCCCACGCCGCAACGTCCGCCACCCCCTCCATGACGGCTAAATTGTCGGCCGGGGACGACGAGCCCGTTTCTCCCTGGGAAAGGGCCGCTCGCTACCGCGTGCCGCCGGCCGGCTCTAAAACCAATCAGCGCGCTCTCACATGCAGCGGCGGCGCTTGCGGCCCGCGCAGTCGTGGCCCCGTTTATGCCTCGCGCCGCAATTACGGCTCTAAACGACGGCGCGCTCTGCCGCTGCTGCCCGGTGTCGTTTCTTTCGTTTTTGCTTTACTAGTTGGGCGCAGCGCTGGCGTTGCCGTAGTAGTAAGTACAAGCTCGCGCTGGTCGTCGCAGCGCAATTTGCATGCGGCGAGAATGGGAGAGTGTGATAATGGCGTTCGCGGCTAACCGCGTGTGAATTGCGACGCATCGTTTCTTCGCGCGCATCCTCGCGAATATTCGTATCGTCGAACTGCGCCCGTCTCGCGTCGACCTAAGCGGTGTAACGAGGCGAAGCATGCGAGTCCAACGGAGTTCGGAGAAGCCGCCGTTGTGAGCGCTGCCGAGTTGTAGGGCGCTGATTTTGGCCTTCTTTTTTTCTGCTTTACTCTCGCAGCCTTTTCCAATGCTGCATGGAAGTAGCGCGGCGCATTCGGGATCTGCTGTCGTCGGGTCTCGGAAGCGTTGCGCGTAACCCGCGCGCTCCCCCTGCCGTTCACGTCGAGACGCTTGCGGGACGTCACTCCCTTCCGGTCTGCACTCTTGTCAGTATCGGTGATTTCTTCGCGGAGCTTGTGTTTCTCTTTTCTTTTTCTTTTTTAATGGACGTATGCATTTTTCTTTCTGTAATCTTCGCTTTGTTCCTAACCCGTTGTCTGTCCCCGTGTGTCGTGGTCGGTGGACTCCGTTCGGCCTGTCGAGGCGATTCGTGTTGTGTTCATCGGCTATTAAACAAACAAAGATTAGCGTAATAAGGGCCAACATTTTTCAGAATGCAAGTCTTAGTGAGCACCGAATGAAATTATAATTCCTGAGAAATGATACTGGAAATAAAAGAAAAAAGCTGGCAGCAAGCGCGGTTAAGGCTTTCTTCAGCGGGTTGTTGCTTTTCTATAGTTTGTTTTGGTTTTCGTGTGGCATGGTCATTATGCTCCTACAGTGGAGAGAACCTGAGCCGGAATGATCAGCGAATTTCATTCAGATTTAATCTGTACTCTCACCGCCTTTCCTTTGTCGCTAAAGCAACACGGACGCCCTCTATTGCCTCAATATTTTAGTCGCGCGGAATATCAATATTGAATTAAATCGAGCGGATTATTCTGTTTTTTTTTATACCCGCCGTGATTGCTGCATTACGTTCTTAAAATCAGAGCGCAGATCACTTCTGCAGTCACGATCTAATGGGTTCTCGCAATATTTTTTCTCTCAAACTCATGAAGGGCGGCAAAACAAGTAAAATATGAAAAAGAAAGGCGAAACACTACAGCCCGTCCTGGCGGACTTGCGTAAGGCTAAACGAGAGCTGCCGCGCCTCTCTTCCCCCGCCTGCTCCTCACACGCTTGCCGAACGCGACCGCGGTGGTAAATGATTTCCGCCGCGCTCCGTGATGACGTCTCCGATCGCTCGTCGACCGCGTCGAAATACGCGTATGCACCCGAGCAAGCGCTGGTGCATATTGCAACCGGTGATGCGCCTACCGTGGACGAGTGGTCGCGCTATCGCGGTCGTTCGTGCACCGCTACGTGCCGCATTGCGCGAAACACGCCGCCGACGTTGGCAGCTTCGCGTTTGCGCAACCAGTCGCAGGGGTAGCTCTGAGGAAATGAGAGGCTCCCGCGTAGTGTCGATGTGGGTGTCGGCGACGCAGACGCGACGACGTATACGCCAGCGTTGGAAACTGTAACAAGGCGTGGCGCGCCTCGAAGCGCCGAGCACGGCGTCGGGTTCACGTGGATGACCGGGTATAGCACTCTCGTCGTTCGAGGCGTTTCGGCGCTTTCGACACAGCGGGAGACGTCTGCCTGCTGCTTTCCCTCGGGAGGAGCAGCCCCCCCTCCCCCAGGCTTCCGGAGAAGAGGGCCGTGCAGTGCAGCAGTGCATCGCGCGTGTCGCAACTCGGTGCGCTCATTCGAGCGTCGAGTCTGCGCGGCGGACCCCCCTCGTGGTATTCCCTTTTCCTCTGTTCGCGCCGCTACTGTGACGTCCCGGGCGAGGGGCTAGGGTCGACACACTCTCTTTCTCCCTGTCTGGCAGGCTAGACGACCGCCATCTGCGCCATCCTATTTACGCGGGCGTCTGCCTGCTGGGTCGGCGGAGTTGGTTGCGAGCGCTGCTGGTCCGTTTCGAATTACTGTCCTCGCGCGCTGTTTGTCGCTTCGCTTGTCGCTGGCGTCGGACCGTGTAGTGGCTCTCGCCGAGTAACGCCCACAATGAGTGTGCGGAAAAAAACACCGCGTTTGGCTGACGGGCGTCTCTAGTGAGAACGCCCGATAGCAGTTTGGCGTGCGCTTTTATTCACCCAGTCTAGCAGGAACACTGAGGTTGGAGGATGCAGCGTTAACGAGCCAAAGATGCACGAGTCTTAGGCGGTGCGGTTCCTATCGCAGAGCACGTTGCACTTTCGTAGTAGAACCGCAACGGCCTGATAGTTAAGTCACTTTACTGCGTGCGTTCATCTTGTCTTGGCCTGCCGTGGTGACTTGGAAGTCAAGGCTTCGCCAAGCTGTAAAAGATTGAAAGATGAAAAAAAAAAAACGCGTTCCAACGCCCCTCAGGCCCGTTGGTATCAGAGCAGGACTCAGTGGCTGACGTCGCTCATATATAATGGAGTCAGGATCCAAGCACTCACTCTGCCGCCGACACCCGTTGGTCTCGGCCGTTGTCCTCACGGTCGTCGTTCAACGCTCCAAGCGCTCAGATCGCTCGTGACGTACGATTTTTTTCCCGCGCAGTTTGTGTAGCTGCTGGGAGAGAGGTTTGCAGTTGTCCCCTCACTCTCCGCTAACCGCGCAAACGTACGCGCCTCTACGGAAATTATTTATGACACGCTCGCCCAGTTATACGAGGGTAAATTTATCTTCGCTGTCCACTAAAAGCGAAATCCGCGGGCGGCCGTGACGTTTCTGCTTTTGCCGACAGAGGTCGATGCCGTGCAAGCCTGATGGACGCGGAGCAGAATGTCGGTGCGGAGCCCAGAACGCGGGACGTGGGTTTAAGATGGTCTCCAGAAGAAAGCATACAAAGAAAAAAGTCCGCACCTTATGGTCATGCGCTTGTAGCATGAAAGCCGACAACTTCATTGCTGTCATCTGACGATTGGGTACATCGTAACTACGAGTGAATTGTCATTTTTTTCTCAGCTTCCTGAATTGTTTTGATCGAGGCAAATATCCCCCAGGGCCTTTGTTTTCAAACTCGTCGCCGCTGTGAAAGGAACAAAAAAAAAATGAGCGAGCGTTTAGTGTTTCCCTTAATAATGGGTTGGTTTGTACGCGCTTTTCATATGATTTTCCAGCCGTTTGCCGAAAGTGTTTTACTCAGCGGGTCTGTTCGCAGGTTTTTTTTTCTTTTTTCCAGCTCGACAAGCGGAGCTGCATGTGATCCTGGATCAGCGGTTCTCGCTTGTTTCCTGTAGAAAACACAAACAAACAACAGCAACAGGCTGCGAATAACAACCTTTAGAACCGCACGATTGCAAACCGCGAATGCGCGCAGTGAATTCTCAATACTCGCTCCCAGTCTAAGCATCTATGGAAGGCACTACGTGAATTTCATATCCACTTCTGCTGCTTCTGTTGATCTTCAGGTTCCCCACACGCGAAGCTCGGCTCGCGGTGCGCCCAGAAGGCGCAGCAGTCGCAGTTCCGTTTCGCCCAGCCGTTCGGCACAAAGCGGAGTTCGTTCACGTTTTGCCACGCCAACGGAGAAAGTGTGTGGCGAAATTGCGGCGCGCGCGCGTTACATGACCCACCTCTTCCCTCCCCATTTTGCTTCTTCCTCTCCTGAAAGTGATAGCGGCGGCGGCAAAGGCAAGAGAAACGGCCGGGGCGATATCGCGTATGCAAATGCTGCACGCAGCCCAGCTCGTTCTCGCTTTCCGGCAGTCGTGCCCGTCCTTGTGATGATGCCGCGGCATGTTTGAAGGGAGTAGTCGGAGTGGCCGTGAACACTCCGCGCAAGCTAGCGGCTGGGAGAGTCGCTACCGCACAGCGCGTCTCGAGGGGCTACGTCGAGGGGGGGTTGAGGAAGAGCGATGCACCTCTGGGCTATTTCCAAAGTTCCTTTGTGCGCTCGACATCACCGCATCCGCCGCGACTTCGGCGCTCCGGGGCAGAGCTATAGGCGCACGAAACAGTCAGTCTGTGTACCTGGATATGCTTTGCATTTCTTTATTTTAAACCAGCAAAGCGCTGCATGTTTGTCGTGCGCGCGTTTTTTTTTTTTTTTGTCGCGCCCGCAGGAGTCTACATTTGTTGTTGCAGCCGCCGGTCGAGGAGTGATTATTCGCAATCCAGTAACGTTCTAGTATCGTTTTTTTTTTTTTGCCGAGCGTACACTGGCGCGCGTGGAGGCATACAATGTGCTCTTTCCCAATGGCGAGGATCTTTTAGGCTGGGAAGAGCGGTACGTTGTACAGCCGAGCAGCAGGTTGGCGTCAAACGCGACTGCTCGTAAGACGCATTGTGGACACTATGCTGTGTAGTGATCCATTGCCAATTGTTGGAAAGCGCACGTGTGTGGCACCATCGTGTTGTGCCGACTGCGCTTGCAGAATGCGTGGGCGCGGATTTTAGGGCTCGTAGTTTTCGTGCTCCTTTGTGTTTGTGGTCGATGCATGCAGCCGGTGAGAATTGAGAATTGCGTCAGATGATTTATTAGCGTGGCTGAAGGCGAGGTCTCTTTGATGCAATCCGCGAGGACGAAAAACAATCCGCAGGCTCCGAGAAGTGCGAACTGTCGAAAGGTTTATGTGGACGGGTATCCTTACTGATTGTGTGTGCATGAAGCGTCTTTCTGCTTTTGTAGTTGTAGTCTTGTTTGCAAAGCAGTTTGCTGGTTGGTGATCGGAGGAGGCTTGTAGTAATTGGTGCAGAGGACGTCGTCGTTACTATTGTTACTATTGTATTTTTTTGTCTTTAATTCGTGCTGTGCGTTGCAAAGACTGCACCACGGATTGCTCTTTTCTTAATCTCACAGCGTAATCAACGCTGCGAGAAAGTTTCCGCTTTCCTAGAGAATAGCTCACTAATGCCTCCTCCGCTCCCGCTCAGTGCCACTTGTTGTGCTGTGCCCAGGACGTCGTCGGCGATGTACTACGCGAGCTTCTTCCCACCGGCGGTGCGGTCGTTCGACGGCCGCGGTCCGCTGGACGGCGTGACGGCTGCGGCCGCGGCGGCCGCGCTCGCCGGCTCTGCGGCGGCGGGCGTGCGGGGGGAGCGCGGCGAAATCCCGCTGGACCTGTCGCTCAAGCACGTGCGGCCCGACGGGCCCGAGGCCGCGGCAGCCGAGGAGCTTCTGCTGCTCGAGCACCGCAAGCTGGCTGCTGCCTACGGCCGACACCTGCTCGACCCGGCAGCGTTCCTGAGGCTGCAGCACTACCAGCAGCGGGTCGCCGCCGACGCCTTCCTCCAGCAGGTGGGTGTTGCTGCTGTGCTCAGGTCGACTAGCTCTGTCAGCATCGTGTAGCATTGCGCGCTGTGCTATCTGCGCCGCCTAACTAACAGCCGGAAAGAACTGCTACCGTGAAAGCGCCTGTTAGGGGTTGAGAAAATTTCGGGAAGGTTGTATTTAGCGCGAGCTTCTAAACGTCCAAGCAGCGTCGTCGCAGATATGTCGTTTCACTCCCTATCTTGGCACTGTCGTAGAGGGGCTTTGGCCACGTTGCCTACTTCACTGCCTGCTGGCCACTTTTCTCGGGCCCCTGTGCTTGCACCACTAATATCCCTGCAATGCTGCTAATTAAACATAAGTGCATCGCGCTGTCGAGGGCGTAAGACCTTACCCCCCCCCCCCCCCCCCCCCCCGTCTTCCGCAGGCATTCGGGAGCGCCGCAGCGGCGCAGCACCACGCCATGGCCGCCGCTCGGCTGGGCTGCCTGGACCAGCAGGTGGCCTTCCACTCAGCCGCAGCCGCCACGGCGCGGGCCGCGCCCTCGGCCGCCGCCTTCCTGGAGCCCGCCACGGCACTGGCGCTGAGCATGCGCGGTGCGGGCGCCCCCGCGCTGGCGCCGGGAGACCTGGCGCGATCCCTCTACCCTCCGACGGCGTCCACCGCGCTGCCCGCCGCGTATTCCTCCATGTTCGCCGACATGCTGCCCAAGCCGGACCACTGCCGGCTGGCCGACGACGCCAAGGCCGGCTCGTACCCGCGCGCCAACGGCGTCTCCGACAAGGCCTCCTCCTCGTACATCGCGGACCCCGTGCGATACGCGACCGAGCACATGCAGCGGCTCCAGGAGAGCCAGACGTCGGCCAAGTTCACCACGTCGGGCACCGCGCAGACCACCAACACCTCCTCTTCGGCGTCCACGTCCACCTCTTCGTCGTCGTCCAGGGACCACAAGAAGTCGTCCGCATCTTCGAACCGCCACTCGACGGAGACGTCCTCGTCCACCACGTCGTCTGCGTCGACAGCCGCCGCTGCGGCTGCGGCGCTTAACCTGCTGGGACCGAGGCCCTCCCTGGGCGGCGGTCTCAGCTCCGCGTTCGGTGAGACGGTGAAGCGCGAGGACTACCTGAGCGCCGCCGCGCACCTGCCCTTCTACCCCGGCTGGGGCCTGCCCCCGATCATACCGCCGCCCACGACCACGCCCCTGCTGACGCCCAGTCCGCAGAAGAAGAAGGACTCCTCCCGCTCTGCGGATCGCTCCTCGGAATCGTCGCGCAACAGCGGCCGGGGCAGCCACCACGGCAAGTCTTCTTCGAGCAAGCGCTCTTCGTCCTCCTCCAACAGCAGCGTCGACCACCACCAGCACCACCACGTCAGCGACGTCGTCGTCATAGGCGAAGAGCAGCGGTCGCGGCTCGCGGCCTCGCTCCGGCTGGGCTCTTCCAGTGGCGGCCGCCCTCCGCCGCCGCCGGAGCCGGAACGCGCCAAGATGCCTCGCCTGGAGGCGATGCAGCCGCCGGACGAGGCCAAGACCTCGCATTCCGGCAGCGACACCAAGCGACCGGCCGCCAAGAGCCCGCTGAGCCCTCCGCCGCTGATCGCCGCCGTGCCTCCGGCGACGAGTCCCAAGACGGCCGAGCCGTCCGCCGCCCCCGGGGCTCTGCTCGCGGCCAAGCCGCTGCCCGCGTCCACGACGGCCGTCACGACGACGAGCGGCCTGCACGCGAAGCAGCACCAGCACAGCAAGGTTACCACGCCGCACGACGAGAAACCGACGCTGAACTTCTTCTTCAGGGACCACAAGCCGCTGACGACGACAGCGCCTTCAACCGCTGCGTCGGTGCCACGAACGACGACCACCGACATCATTGCGCACGCGCACCAGGCGCACCTGCAGTACCTGCAGCAGCTTCACAGCAACAGTGGCAGTCACGTGCTGCCCCCGTCGACGGCGCTTCCCGCCATGGAGGCCTCTTCTTTCGGCATCGCCTCGCCCGTCAAGGAGGCGAGCCCGCGGCACTCGACACACCTCCCCGCGTCGTCGTCGTCTGTAGTAGCGACGACGCCGACGACGACGCCAGGCAAGGACGTCGCGGCGCCCGCCAAGTCCTCGGCGCCGCCACAGGAACGGGTCAAGGAGCCGAGAACAGTCGAGGTCAGTTGGCCACAGCCTTATTCTACTTCCCGTTGCGGCGTATCTTTTCTTCATTTCTGTGCCATCGGCGTTCCCCGCACGGCGTGGCCCGGGCCGACCGTGCGGAGGCTGGGCCATGCTCGATTCGGCCGCAATTAATCGGGCCGGTCGGCGGCGGCGGTTTCGAAAGCGAACGTGCGCCGCCGCAGACGTGGCGCGAGCGTGAGCGCGCACGCGTGTGACCCTGGTCGACGCCGCAAGGTCGCTTGCTAAACGGCCGCATTAGCCGCGCCGGGGAGCGCGGCGGAGTTGCTGCGGGAGGGTCTTTTTTTTTTTATCCTCGTCTTGCGCTTGAGTAAGCTTCGTCGCTGCCGGGAGGTGCTATGGCATGCGTAGCGGCGTCTCCAGGAGACCTGGGAAGTCTGGCCCGCTTAGCTGTAATTTCCTAGCTGACAATTAGCGCTTCATTTCCGACGAATTTCCGCTCTAGCGTTCTGTCTTGCCGACCTGTACCGCCATTTCCTTATGCGTAAAGTATGCGGATGAGCATAATTTGAATGTCTTACAGTATTATCATGTATTATCGGAATAATACGCTAGTGGTAAGCACGCTTTTAGGTTGTCAACTCGATCCGTTGCTCGCGCGCTTGCCTCAGCTGCGGAGAATGACCAACAACCGGCAGAGAAAAAGTCATCGTTTTACTGTGGATTCCTGCACTTATCTGTTAGCGAGGTAAAAACTTCATCTTAGCCCGCTCTCAGATGTGCTTCATTCACGCCTTTCAACGCCAAGCTCCGAGCAGTATTCTGAAAAAAAATAAAAATAAAATTCGGCCCTCGTGAGATGCAATAACGCGATAAACCGTTTGCGAATCACGGCCGCTCCATTATGCGCCTCTGCTGCTACACACCGCGCGTCGGAAGATGCAGCGCTCTACCGCGCGCACGTTCTTCGGACGTCGCCGAAATTAGCTTAGCCCACGGGGCCCCGGATGTCGCGAAAGAATAAAACCGGCCGCCGTCCGCGGCGTCGTGCCTCGCCCGCTCGGCGACCGGATATGTCCGTGGGCCCAATCGACCCGTCGTCCCAGATGCGGCCAAGGCAGCCGGCGCGGCTTCTTCTAAGCCCGAGTGGATCCACCGCCGCCGTCTAAGAGGAGGGGTGCTCACAGCCGGGCCTCTCTTCTCGGAATGGCGGTCCTCAAAGCGGTCACCGCTGAGCCCGCCGCGGCGGAAGCCGCTGCGTGCACGCCTCAGCGCGGGTAGCTGAGCGAGACAGGGCATCCCGCCTCGAGAAGCGCTGTAATGACCGGGGAGCTACGCGGATCTGAGCTGCTCCGTCTGGACGGAGCATCTTTCGTTAATGGGCCCGTGTTCATTTTCTGCACGTGCCTGACCAGCGTCCTTTAGACTGCTTATCCTTTTTTTGTTATGCTGGCTGTTTTACCACGCGAGGAACCTGGCGCCTCGTTTGAGTTTGTGAGCGTGTGTGGTGGCCTTCGTACGGGCGAAAAACATTTCTCGAATGGTTGACATCTTCGCACTAGTTTGTACGCATGGTAGTCAAATGTAGAGAGCAGATAGCTGTTCCGCCTCTGTATAGTGCGAGAGCCTTGAAAGCTGTTAAAAGAAGCGCACCTACTGCGAACGCCATACATCTGCGACAGCGGCTCTCGCGCGCGGAGGAGTTCGTATGCCAGGTCCCTTCGCCGCTAGCGCACGAAACGAGCTCGTATATGCGCTTCTCGTTTGCACTCAGAAAGAAACGGGTCTCTTTTTTTTTCCCGCGAGGCAGCGGGGACGCCTGAGCGTCGGAAGACAGCCGCTGTGCCGGTCTTCTAGGAAACGCGCTGAGATGGAGGGGAGGGGCACCGAGGCGCGCGCGTCGCCGTCGTCCGCACGTCTCGCACCGGCGGCGGCCTCGCTCATTTACTTCCCTTGTAGTTTGCGTGTTTTTCTTTCGCCTCGTCGCGAGCAAAAACGAGCTCCTCTCCCGCCCGCCTGCTTTGCGCTGCCACAGCGAGCGCTCCGTTCCCATCTCCCGCGGAAGGAGAGCGGCGCTCCGGCGGCGCGCTCCGATTTTTACGGCGCTCTCGTGCGCCGCCTTTGTTTCGCAGTCGTCGTTCGGGACATGTCCCCTGACTCGCTCGCTTCGCTCCCCCTCGTCGGCCCGTTTATTCCGCGCCCTTCTCCTCCTATGCCCGCTCTCCTTTTGTTTCGTTTTCGCTGCGCTTCTGTCGGCATCACTCCGCGTCGGCGACAGCGCACGTAGTGCAGGAGGAGGAAAGGGGAGTTTTGGACGGGAGGATATGCCCGCGCAGTTGGCGGCGGCTGTGACGCGTCGCCGCGCGCGCGCTTTGCGCTGCCGCGTACAAGTGGTTAGGCACCGCGACCGCTCTCTTTCTTTCACTCTCTCTCTCTTTGTCACTGCGCCGCGCGTTTTTTTTTTCTTCTTGGCTTTCCTTTCTCTCTGCTCTTGCGTTAGGGACGCACGCGCGCGCTCGGACGGAACGGACCCGGCGGTGGCGGTCGAAAGCGCGGCAGCTGCCTGCGCCGCGGCGTCTGATTAGACTCGGCTCGCTGGCCGCCCCGGGGTGTGATAAAGGGACAGGACGTGGCGGGGGCACCCGGAAGCGGATTCGCCACCGCTGCGTTGGCGACGACGTTCCGTGAGGCGCTGCCGCCTGACCGTCCGACCGGGATACGGGCGCAATCCGTTTTGTTCTTTTTCGCGGCGTACGCTTGACGCCACTGGCCTGTGGTGTGCTTGCACGCGCGGGTCCCGGGCGACGTTTGGCAATTTAGCGTTTTCCTCTCTCTTTAGTTGTTTCTCGCGCTTCCGCGTTCTCCGTGTGCAATTACGCCCGGAGTGAACTTCAGACTGGCACCAGAAGAAGAGGTTTTCGAGGGCCTGCTGCATCTTTGCGAACCGGATGTTATTCGAAGCGCGTGGTGGCGTGCCAGCATTTGCCGATGCCGCGCTAGCCAAACTCACGTATGTTACGAGCTGACAACCATAATAGACGGATACTCTGTAAAGGTAGGATGCGAGCGATGCTGTTTTTTACACTCGTATGCGAACCGAATTCCAGTTGGTTTTCTTTTCCTTAAATTTCTGCTGTTTGCCTTTCCGCCCTTTTCAGTTGTTTTTTGATTGGTTTGAGCCTGTAAATGCCTCGCAGGTGCAGGCTTCTGCTCGTACCACTTTACTTTTGACTTTCTATTGGCCCGTGCCACTATTTCAAAGCCGAATCACTTTAGGGGGTGGTACGTTACATGCAGGATTTTGACAAGAGGAAGCCTCAGAGACGTAATTCGGAGACTGCCTGTTTGAAAGGATTATTGACGACACTGTTGCTTAGAGAGGCAGGGATTATCTGACCTTTGCACACGCCTGTGCAATGTAGGCGCGTGGAAAGAACGCGATATCCACGTTCCTGAACCGCCGCGCTTCGGAAGGCTGCGAGACGTTCTGTAGCTTCCGCGTTAGCGTTTTCTCACGCGCCCGGCGCTGCCTTTATCATGCCGCATGGGGTGCAGGTCCGGAGAGCGACACAAACACACGCATGCGGGGGTCGCGCGTGCAGTGTCTGCATTCCCAGCCGCCGCCGCAGGAGGGCGGGAGTCGGCAGAGACCAGTCGGGGCCGTTGTGCGTGCCTGCCTGACCGTGTCCAGCTTGCGTGCGGCCGCGCATTCACCGCGCGGCTCCTCTCTTCTTCGCGCCGCAACCGTTTTCTTTTTCTCATCTTTCTTTCCCGCCCAGTTGTTGCCTCCTTCCCTCTCGAGCGGCAGGTGGCTGCGGCAGAGCCGAGCTGCGTTTAGCGAGGCGTGTTTGCGTGTTGTGCCGACCCTCGGGAGCGGGGCTGAAGCGGCGACTAGGCGCTGCGCCTTCGGATACGGCACTGCTGGCCCCGCGGGGAGAAGGACCGAGAATGCCCCTCGGCCCCGTGGTGCTCTGGGGTGCGCTTTTTGGTTTTCTGCTGGAAAGGCGGCAACTGCTTTTTTTTTTCTTTGACCTTCCTCCCCGGGGTCGCTCACCTCGTCCCACTTGCCCGAACTTTCGTTGGGGGGGGGGGGGGGGGTGTTTCGTTCGGAGAAAGGAAGGCGGCTTTCTTAGGCGAGGGTAATTACGTGCTGCGAGCGGGCCCCCGCTGTAGAGGTGTCTGCAGAGGATAAATCTGTGCTAGCGTGGCCACCGTGCTTTAAACGTCAGATTCTGTGATCAGTGTGCATAGGGGCCGGCAGAAGGAGACAGCAACTACTGTTGGAGCTCCTACGTGGGCCACGGGACTATATATAGAGGAATTCTCCAACGACAGCACACCCGGAAGGTCCCGGATGGAACACACATTAGGGGCGCTCTGACTGCGCCAAGCTTAAGCTCGCGCCGCTTCTGCAGTCGCCGTTCGACTCTTTGGTGCTGTCAGCCTTGAGCTTCAATTTTTTAGTTATTTCCCATTGCGTACTTCTCAGTCCCACCATTAACAGGATTGAGCGTGAAATTTTTTAACGACTCGGTTGAGCAGTCGCTCCTTCCGTAGTTTTACGCAGTGAAAGTGTCATGACAGCCGCGCACGCAAAGTTCGTTCGGTTGCTTCTTGTGTCAAAATCGAAATCTGTGGATTACCGCTTCGGGTCGCGAACCGCGGTTCATCGAGCGACAGAGATATTTCTCGGGTGTTCAATGCACAGCCAGAAAACCGCCGAATATCAATCGCGCGTGCGCCGTTTCATCTCTTCGACCCTACTGTCTCGTTTCTTTCTCCCCATGCCTGATTGGACGGCGAACGAAACCGAGCTAAAAAAAAAAAAGCGCCGCCGCCCACGTTCGCCGTGATGCCCCGCGGGAGGCTTGCCGAACCAGTCGTCGCGACGGTTCGATGCGACGCGCGCGCGGCGAAGCATAAATAAACGCGGGCGACAAGGGCGGGACACGAACAGAGAACGAAGAAGCTGCGCAGCATGCTGGTGCAGCTCGCTGTGTAGCCCGGGATCTGGGTCCGCGGGGATTTGGGGCCTGCGCTCGCCGGCGGGCTGGTTACATTGGGGACGGTCGGGGACGTCGTCGCGAGGGCGCATTGATCCCGCACAATCGGTCATGCCGGCCGCGCTTCCGACGGCCTCGCTATCGGGGCCGCGGCAGGAGAGCATCACCCCCTCTCCACCCCTGTTTCTCCGTTGGCTGCTTTCGACGGGAAAATACTGCGGGGATCCGGGTTGCAGGCGGGTCTCCTGCCGCTCGCGCACGGTTCCGCGGGGGGGTAGGTTCTCTCCGCCCAGATGGACCAGCAGTCAGCGCGCCGAGTGTCGCGTATGGATTGTCAGTTCGCGCGCTTTGGCTTATTTACTTAGCTTTGAAAGGCCAACGGGAGTAGGTGGCTAGCACCAATAGCTCACGGTTCACGGCGGAACCGCTGTGGTGCTGGCCCGGGATGTAACTGGGCGGTGCAGCGCCCAGCGCCATGGAGGCCGGCCCAAGAAAATACTGACCGTTGCAGCGGCGGGTGGTGCCCGTGTTTGACATCGTTCGGTGCCTCTATCTGCACTGGCGGCGCACTCTATGTGGGCCTATTTGCATCATTTAAAGGCGAACTATTAGAAACGCGTACTTGAGAACAGGAAGCGTCGCAGACCTGCGGAGTTTATGTGTAAAAGAGGGGTAGGTACTGCCTTTGGAGACTTGTGTTATTAATAAGCTTTGTGCAGTTTTAAGCTCTCATTTTGGCTCCTGCGCGTGGGACATGACTGCGCACAGGGAGCACACGCACCGTGCAGTGTCCTCTCCGTCTGAATGTACTGAAGTTGACCGCCAGGTAGCTCGACATCGCGCAATCATTTCATTGGGTTGTTAATACAAGGCAGGCGGACGTGACATAACCTGGGAACAGCGTCTGCTTCCAGCGTTTGGAGGTGGCCGCAAACGCGAGCCGTCGCGTCAGATCCGCGCGCGGTCGGATCGGCCTGCCAGCCTTTCAATCGCTGCGCGGCGGAGCACCGAGACGATATTCTTGTAGTTGGAGGAGGAGAGAGGGGCGCGTGCGGTAATCAGAAACAAAACTAGCCGAGGAGCGAGAGAGAGGTGGAGAGAAGGCGAGGAATAAAGGGCGAACAGGAAACAGGCCGGAACGGGAGCCGCCGCTGCTGCGGAAGTGAAGATCGCGGAAAAGAAGCGACGCCGGCAGGGGAGGAGGCGAGAACAGCGGGAGAGCACGGAGAAAGGGAAGAGCGACCGCAATCGAAACCGAAAGAAAAATAAGAAAGTTCGAGTTTGCGCGCGCTCGCCTTGCCGCGGGTTCTCTTCGAGCGGAGCGCCGGGTAGGAGTGGGAGGGCGTCCGTGCCGCGCGCGTTCTTTGCCGGCCGACCGGCGGCGTCGAAAAGCGGGGGGCGTGGTTGCTTGTCGGCCGACTCTTTTTTTTTTTTTGATGGCCGACGGGACGGGTGTTGTGCCTAAGCGGTCAGTGCTGCTCGGTAGCCACTGCAGAGCCTGTCCTTGCACCCCGAGGCTTCCGCTGTCTTCTTTTCTGTTTTCCTCGTCTTCCTTGCGTCACGACCCCAGTGAAGTTATTCCTCCTAAGTTATTTCGCGTATCACTCTTGTCGGAGAACAGGATATCACATTGCGCGGCGAGGTCGGCAACGAATACAGGCAGCCACGACTCGCGGGATTCTGGAGTGGGCGTTGTAGTTCCACCTGCCGTGAGCTGCGCACAAACAAATCTTAAAACTAAAGTCTCCAAATCCGTTCCGTGCCTCCCACGTCCACCCATCGTGCTGTGCGCGGTGCGCCTGTTTGTTAAACCTAAAGGGTTACGCGGACACAACTTCGCTTCTGCGACCAAGTCCGCACGGCCTGCCCCGCTCAGGCAGGATGTACCGGCACCACACTCGGCAGAGCGCAAACAACCGCAGTGCCCTTTGCCCGCATCTGGCGGCAGGACGGCGACACGACCTCCGGACGTAAGCGGCGAGCACGCTGCTTGGATTCTTTATTTTCTTGTCCCTTTCCTTCACTCGCTGCGGGACGGCCCACGCCAGCATCGCTACTCTCCCCGCGCGTCGGCGCTTTTTGCCCGGTGTTCCGGGAAACGCGGCGGCCGATCCTGATTTATCGGCCGCCCTTCACGCCGCCGCCGTGGATTGAGTGCGCCTACTACGTACGACGCCGCCGCCGCCGCCTTCCCGCTGCCAGGCCCCCCGCGCCCCGCCGTGTCTGCCGAGGGCGTGCCTCCGCGGTCGGGCGAGCGCCGCCGCCGAATTTGCATCACGCTCTGCCGGCTGCGACATGCTCGGCGCGCCGTTCGTAGGTGGGGGCAGTAGCTGCGCTGTGCCAGCCAGGTTACAACGATCATCTTGGCTTTACTGGACGCGGCGGAGGGAATTTGGGAACCCCGCTTCACTCCGTAGACGCTGGCAAAGGAAAGCATCGTCCCCCTTCTAACTTCCGAAGTGTAACTGCATTTTTTTTTTCGTCAGCGTCTTGAAATTTGTGGTACTGGATCCATTGATGTCGAACACTGTTGTGTAGCGTTTCGTACGGAACAAAGGGTATCTCATTTGTCCGGTGTGACCGGTCTCGTCTGCAGATTGAGTCTCATCAATTTTAAAATCATGCCGCCCTTGCAGTTCAATTCCCTAAGGCCTGCCAGTCACAAGATTTGATTACAAGCGCTTGGAAATTGTAGTGCTTCTATTCCTTGCTTCGATGAAGAGAGCGTTTCAGTCAAGTTGGTACTCTTGCCGTCCCGTTGACTTGTGTCCCGCTGCCGTTTATCAGCAGAGGCGGAACTTGACGGTCTCCGTAAACGACCACTTTAGCTGGAATTCGGCAGCTTGGAGTGAGCGGCCGCTCGAGAGGAGCCGTTTATTGCATGTTTTTTTTTTTTTTTTCTGAGCGCCGGGGCTCCCCGTGATTCGCTCCCCAGCTCGGCGGCGCGCGCTCGCGGAAACTGCGACGGGACCGCAGCTGGCTTTTTAACGGGACAGAAATACAAAGGAAGGGAGGCCTGCGACCGCGGCCCTGTCCGGTGCGCTTGCGTTGCAAGAGGGAGCTTGAGAGAGAGGGAGGGGGGAGACGAAAGATTGCGCGAGGCACGTGCGCCGTCCCGCTGTTCTGTCGGTGCGGGCTCGCACTTGCACACGCGCGGTGGAAGCGAAGGGGGAGCGGGCGCTCCCGCTTCGGCGGCGGCGGGACGGAGGAGGGGGGGGGGGGGTGCATCGTCGGCGACGGGACTAGATACGCGCGCGTGATGGATGGTCCGTTTCACGCCCGGCCGCCGCGGCCGCTGGCGGCGGGAGTGCAACACACAATTTGGCCGGCCGCGACCGCCCGCAGCTTTTTGGGACCGCCGCCGCCGATTGCCCGCGGCCCCTACGGTTTCCTTCTTTCCCCTTTCCTGTTCGGCGCTCGGACGGCATGCTTGGTCCGGCCGCGCCGCAGATCGTGCTTCCTCTCTGTACCCGCTCGCAATTTTAATTATTATATCTGTGGACTTCGCGCGGCAGCCCTTCGTCTTTTTCCATGAATTGCGCCGCTGTGGACAAGACGGCAGGTGCCGAAAAACGAAGGCGGCTACGCAGCCCTTAGCGTCTTGTTTGTCTTTGAGGATGCTGTTTGGTTTGTTGGGGTTTAACGTCCCAAAGCAACTCTGGCTATGAGGGACGCCGTAGTGGAGGGCTCCGGAAATTTCGACCACCTGGGATTCTTTAACGTGCACTGACATTGCACTGTACACGGGTCTCTAGAATTTCTCCATCGAAATTCGACCGCCGCGGCCGAGATCGAACCCGCGTCTTTCGGGCCAGCAGCCGGGCGCCATAACCACTGCACCACCGCGGCGCGGCGGCTTAGGATGGTGTGCGTTGTGAAGATCGGTCAGATATAATGTGTATAATCGTAGTTACCCTGCGGTTGGTGCAGACCACTAGTAGTGTGTGTGATTAATCCTGCTCGAGCGGGGTTAAATGTGGAGACGATATATAGACCACAGCCTTGAGTGTACTTTGCCTCTGAGCGCTCCTGGAAGGCGAAAGCGCTCTTTGTGTGTAGAGAACGATGCCCGTGCGAGAAAGTGTTGGATGGTCGATGAGTGCCGTCCATTGGTAGATCATTATTTTTGTGGCGCTCTTGGGAACAGCACCGCGGTTTCGATAATTGCAGTTTACGGTAAACCAGTGCGTTGACTAATAACAAAAGTGTCGAAGGCGTGGCATTGCTGGCACTTGGACGGCGAACGCATTCCGCGCAATCCCCGCTGTTTTCGCGACGCCGTTTTCGGACCCCCACCCCGCACTTTATCTCCCTCGTGAGCCGCTAAATTGAAGGCCGGGGGAAAACGCAGCGTAGCCAGCAGCGCCCTTTTTTAACCCCAGCTGCGCTGCTCCGGTCGAGCCAGCTGCGCGAAATCGCGGCGCGCCACACACCAGACCCGCGTCGGGGACGCACTGTATGCAAAGAGCGCTTCGCTTGGCGCCCGCAACGGCAGCTCATTGCACCTACACCCCCCTGCAGGCCGCGCGTGGCGGATAGCGGCAGCCTCGCGTTAATTAAGCGCGGCGTGCGACGACTAATGAGCTTCGCAGCGGCGGCGGCATCCGGCGCCCGCACGCCGCGGGTTTGCGAGCGTCCGCGTCTCGCGCCGTGGACTCATCCTCTGCCCCTCTCTCCTTTAACCGGTGGGATTAGTCGCGCGCGGCGAAGGGTTCGGCGACAGGGCAGGATGAGAGAAGGAGGAGGCCTTGCCTGCATCGCTACGCCGTGCGCTCGGCTCAGCTTGCGTAGTCGACGTGCTGGTTCCTAGTAGCCCTCCTTAACTGCAACGCAACAACACGCTTTGCTCTCGCCCGGGCACTCTGGTGTCGCGTCGACCATCC
This sequence comes from Amblyomma americanum, assembly GCF_052857255.1. Taxonomy (NCBI): domain Eukaryota; kingdom Metazoa; phylum Arthropoda; class Arachnida; order Ixodida; family Ixodidae; genus Amblyomma; species Amblyomma americanum. The sequence goes on from NC_135499.1 coordinate 115,465,801, forward strand.
GGGCAAGTCCACGGTCGAAGCATGCGGTGTGTTTTGGGAAGCGTGGCGCGGACGAGCGTGTTTTTGAGCCCTGTTTTCTTCTCTTTCAAGAGATTTTGTTTCCGCATTTGCTGTGTGTCTGTCTCGCCAGTGTCGCGTACGCGGGTGCCGTAAGCGGAAGTTGAGAAGCTTGTGCTATACACTCATTTTGCTCACGACAGACGACCCCGTCTGCACCGCGGAATGAGGGCGAAAGCCTGACTGCCTCCGTGCTCGCGGGAGGTAAATGAACGGAGTCGACGCGGGGCTCACTCGTAACACTTGCGAGTCTAACGCAATGGACCGAATGCGCGCTGCGTCAGTTTGCAAAAGGGCCTGTCCCGCGTGCGCATAGGTCATGAAAGACCCTGACTGTAAATGCTTCCCTGTGAAGAAAAGTTGAATGAAGGCTAAGAAAAAAAAAATCTGTGGATGGTACAATTCACAGCGTCTTTTTTTACGGCTATCTCTTTACCGATACATTTTAAATCGCGTTGTTAACGCCTTTCTGGCTTCTCCCCAGACGCGCTGTTATCATTCGTGCCCGCGACCATACTCGTGAGTCAAGCGGAGCTAACTAAAGCCAGCTCTGACTTGGAAGTAGCAAAGAAAGCGTCTTGTGTGCCAGCTGGTCTTGACTGCGTCTGGGTGCTGTTCAGGAGTTACGAGGTGAAGCTTAGCTGCAACCCACAGACCCCCCCCCCCCTCTCTCTCTCTCTCTCTGTCATTGAAGAATGACTCATTGTGCTCTTTTTTTTTCTTCTTTCTCGTCTGTCCCGCAGGCTACGACGGTGCGGATCCAGAAGGAAAACGGCGGTAAGTGTCCCGATCATTCTCTCCTGTGGGGCGTACTGCCGCTCCACTTGGCGTGCTTGCATGTTGCACCGCACCCCTTGGCGGGGGGTCCGCGCTGTGGACCAGTTCGAGCGAACAGGGCGGATTAGGCAGACAAAGTCGGAGGAATTGGAGAAGGCCGGACTCTTGGCCTGTTGTTGAGCCGCGGCGCTTTTGCTTGTATTGTACGGGAGGTTATGAGACATGCGCCCCCTTGATGCTTTGAATGGTCACGTAATGCTGGGAGTGGGCCTGACGGAAGTGTACGCTCTTTGTGAGGGTCGCCGCCATACTGCAGCAAAACCTGGCGTAGAAGTTTCAGCGTACCATAGCGCCAACAGCGGAGAACATCCGTTCCGTCTGCGTCTCTGGCCCGTTTATTCTGTAGTTCTTATTTCGGAGCTTTTTGCATCGTCAGTCTGCTAAAAACAACAATTTTGTGTGGCTCGTAATGTTCCCACTGTTTTCCCAGCTTGTGTGTCCGTTGTACCTTTCGTCGGCACACTGCGAGGCGGAACTAAGGACTCGTCCTCCGCTGGCGGACGAGAGTTCGTAAGGTTATGGAGGCGGCCGTACCGGAGCGCGTGATCTTTATCGCGGCACGGCGCTGCACTCAGGCAAGAAAGCAAGCATATATGCCGAACCTGGGACGGCGCCGTGGGAAGAAAAATAAACGAAAGCGACGCAGCTTGCGGATCAGGACGGGCCCGCCGGATCCGTGCCGGCCGCGCGCCTGTCCCGTCCTTCGGCGCGGCTTCGCTGCGGCCGCCCGAAAACGAAGACGGAGAGGGTGGGGGGGTAGCCGGGGCACCGCCAATTAAGGATGCCGGCGGCGAGCGTCGCCGCCGTTGTCGCTGGTATTCCCAGGCCCCGCTGCCGCGCGTTCGCAGCAGCGAGCGCTCGCTCGCGCGCGGGCGCGCGCGCCTCTCATTTGGCTCCCATCCCCCGCCGGTTCCCCGCGCGGCGGCCGCCGCGGCCTGAGTCACCGCGCTGCCTTCCGCCGCCGCGTCCCGCGGGTGATGAACGGCCCCGGCGGCCCCGCGACGAAATATAATTAGGGGACGGCGGCTGCGTGCCCCGGCGGGAGCGAAGCGAGGCGGATCGTGTTGGGAGGACTCCCTCGTATCTCCCCCTCCCCGTCTCTCCGGAGAAGGCCGCGCGCGGGGCCTCATTAAATGCGGCGGCCGCCGCCGCTGCGGAGGGGGGTTAGGCTCGGAGTACCGCGGGGCTTGCTTTGGCGTCGCCTGGGCTCTCTCGAGAGGGGGTGGCGTGCCTCGACGGCGGCCGAAGGCCGCGGCAGCGCGTTTTTACGGCTGCCGGACCACTTTGCTTTTCTTTTTTCCCGCTCGGGATGGGCATTAGGGGAATTGAAGGCCCGCGCTGCTCTGCGGTGCCTGCCCCTCACCCGCCCGCCCTGGGGTGCCTCGCAGCTGCACGGACCGATATCGAGTGCAGGCAGGAGCGCGGCAGCAGCGACCAGGATCTGCCGCCGCGACGCTGGAGAACTTTCGAGGTCGCAGTTGAAGCCCCGCAGCGTGCGGAGGGAATCTCTGCGGCACCTTTGTGCGCGCTCTCTTCGAGCCGCCCCGCCGACGGTTTACGACGGTCTTATATCTCCGCTGACAGTCGTCAACCGGTCTGGACGACGCTGCGGCTGGAGATCCAAGTTTTGCGGCTTGTGGGAAGTCCCCTCCTCGTAGGCTGCACCGCACAACTCTGCACTCCGCTTTATCGGGCCGCAGGCTCTTGTAGGCCCGCGTCCGATAGGCCCGCGTCCGAAATCCATCTGCCAGAGCCCCGTAACATTTGCCCTCGTCCTGTTTGGACGGGGCTACCGGCTAAAATTTCGTGATGCTCTGACTTATTCGCCTAGGAGGAGATACGAAGAGGTTGAGACTCGAGAGTCTTCATTCCCCTTGTGAGCAGCAGCGCTTGCTTACTCCATCGCAAAGGGCGTCGCTGAGCATTGGGCCGCATTCCGCCCAAAGCTGCTGTGCCCTTGCAGCTTTTGTGAGGCGGAACGGAGCCATGCGTCTGGGACCCCTCGCGCTCCATCGCGCCCTGATGAGACCGCGGCGGGCGAGTTTACGCGCGCAGGCTTTCTAAACCTCCCCGGAAGCGGCGGCGCTCGCAGCCCGCTCGCAGCCGCTTCGTATACGCGCTGTAGACTCTGTGTGCCGTTCTGGGCGCCGTTGGCGGCGGCGGCTGCAGCGCCCCGGGGGACCAAAGAAACGAGTCGTTTCGTACGTTTTTTTTTTTTTTGCTCCCTCGCTTGAAATGCGTTCGCGCGTGGTCGCGTCTTCCCCCGGCGGCGGCACGGAGCCAGGAAACGATCGCGCGCTCTCGGCGCGGCTTCAAAGAGCGCGGCTGGGCTGCGGCGGCGGATGCGACGCTTCGTTGGCTCTGGCTTGGCGGGCACGCAGAGGCGGAGACGACGGCGACGCGTCGTGCCGCGGGAGCGCGGCGACAGGGCTCCCTGCACCGGCGAGTGTTCGGGAGGAGGAGGAGGAGGTAGTTTCGAAGAAGGGAGGGTGAGGCAGCTTTTTGTCCAGGTTGCGTTCGTGCCGCGCTGCCTTTTTCCCTGAACCGTGGAACGCTCGCTCGTTGGCGCGGCGCTCTTTTGAGCGGCGTTGGCAGGATTCACGGGGCGTTTTATCCAGCGGCCGCGCAGAATAGCTGGCCGCCCGTTACAAAAAGAAAAAAAAAGCGCAAAGAATAAGAACTGTAGTAGAAAGGAACGCCAAAGAGGATAGCAAAAAAAAAATGTTGCCTGGCGCTGTTATCTGCGCAGCTAACCGCTCCGCCTTGTCCTTTATGGTGGGCGCTGAGAGAACTGCCCGCTTAAATGCGGTCCACCGGCTGTACCCGGCGTTTTCACCCTGGGTCGCTGCCGTAATAGCGTGTCACCCGCGCGTCGTCGAGATCACCGAGCGGGCTGAGTATAGCGCCATTAAACTCGGGGCGCGAACGCAGTTGCAGCGGTAGTGCGCCGTTACGACAACTTGCATGGGCTGACGCTCTCCTATCCTAGAAAAGTTCGCCGCACCTTTTTTTTGCATTGTTTTCCGTCTCATTCTGTTTTACAGCGGTTAATGCGTGAGCGCATACTTAAAAACTCTAGGGAACAGCATATGCGCGTTCGCTAAGTGCTTCATTCGTGTTCGCTAATAAGACATGTAAATGGCGCGGGCGTAGCCCTGCGCTGTTATATGAAGGAGACGACTCGTATGCGTCTCCTGTTGAGTAGCATACAAGCAGGCGTACGCTGGCAAAAGCTATCCCGCTTTTTCCTAAAGCTGGTTTCTTTGTGTGTGTGTCTTCAAACCGAAAGGTTGAGCCCGAAGTGAAACAAAAAGGGTACGCCCACTGTCGATGGTGTAGCGCACCCGATGACAGCGACATTTATCTCAAATTCCAACAGTACTGTTTTCACAAAACGTTTTTTGTGCGCGCCACAACCGCCACCTGCCACATCCGTCTACTACTTCTATTACGCAGAAGCTCGTCCTTTCACATGGTGTCCTGTACGACCCGCGGCAACTCTGCCCTGTGAATACGAGTGTCGTTATCTTTCCAGTTTCCACGTTACCCTGCCTACCTGGCTGTACGTTTTGCTTACCTAGGCGTCCGCTCTGTTCGCCCGATAAGAAACCTCGATTATCTCTTCCGTGCATTACACGCCGTGGTGAATATCCGGACAGGCAGTAGTTATTCCAAACAGCTCACTTGCTTTAAGTCCTTAAGCACCTAGCCTGAATGCCCCCTGCTTTGCGCCTATCGTTCCGCAGGCGTCCGGTACTCGATTCATCCCAAGAAGCGCAAGCTCGACTCGGAAGAGCAGTCTCCGTCGCCCGCTACGCCCCCCACCCCGCCGTCAGCGGCGCCGGCTTCGGAAGAAAACGAGACTGTCTCCGCACCGGCGCGCCGCGCCTCCCGGAGCCCCGAGCGGTGCAGCGCCGACCCATCCCGGAGGCGCCCGCTGAGCCGCTCGGCCGACGGCCTCTCCTCGCTGCGGCCGGAGCTTCGCCAACGCCGAATGCAGTACCACGCGGTGCGCAGGCGGAAGCTGCGCTCTGGACTCGACATGATCCGCCGCCGAAAGAGGACCACGCCCTCCACTGCGGCCAAGCTGGCCGGAAGGAACGACCGCAAGGTGCGTGTCTCCCAACGCCGCCTTCACTGCGCCCCGAATCGGTCGGGAATGCTTATCTGTGCTTCCTGACGCCTCATTGCGAGACCTAACCGCCGCAACACGGGCTACTGTTTCTAGAAAGCTTTAATGTGTTCTACGCGTTTGTCATGGCGGTCGTTTTTTGGCCTTGGTCCGGAAAGGCCTACACTGTGCTGATGGGTCATTGCTGCGCGTACTTTTGAAAAATCTTCGAAGAGGGTTAGTCCGCTTAGGCGGACCGAAAAAAAACGACGATGAAATTGCACCTCTCGTTGCGTACTAAAAGCAACGGGCTCACGTTTCCCTGAAGCTTTATAACAAAGATTTCTTTAATGTTCTGTCCGTTGGTAGATGGCCCGCTGTGCGCTATCTCGTGCACGCGGTTCCGATAGCACTGTTGCTTCATTTCTCCTTTTTCCTGTCTGCACAGCCCTTCGGCGAGCTGAACTACGACGCTCCTCCCGACTTGAGCAAGATCCCACTGAACAAGGCCACGGGCGAGACTGTTCTCCACCGCGCCGCTCGCCTAGGACATGTGGTGAGTAGCCACTGCGGATGTGCTGTTCATATTAAATCCAAAAAAAAATAATGTATAAACTAGGACATGAAAGCGCTGCTTTCATATCCTCTAGGCTCTAACTTGCCCAAAAAGCGCTCGGCACTGCTCGCTTCGCCGCAGCTCGCGGGCGCTTTTAGGAGAAGTCTCCTTCCCAGAGAAATGGAACAGTTGCTCCTCAGCTGCCCCGCAGCTTTATGGGGCTTCCTTCACTTTGTACGGGAACCCGAGTATTAACAAAGTATTTGAGAAGAGAAAGGTAGGAACGCTCTCGGATGTAATGGAATGGAATGGGAGATTGCAGCACTAATTTTAATTAAGGAGCTTTGCGCAAACGCAGTGTTTTCTCAGCACGGTGGAACTGCTTTTTTTGACAAATGCGCTATCTCAGATGAGGGTTCGGCTTGAAAGAGCCTATCACGCCATAACTTTTCCGCTGTACAAGTTGCCTGGTACTGTCTCAGTCATGGCTCTTCCCGCCGAACAGTCGATGCGCGACTCATAGGCACACCGAAAGTCGCTGGTAAATCTGCATTGGAAGTTGAAGACGAAAAAAAGAAAATTAATCGAGCCGCATGGATACCGCACACACCTGGAATCAGCCGGATAAACTTCGCAAGGAAGGCGTGTGGGCGTCTCCGCACTTGACGGCAGCTTACTCCCTTCTCACTCCCATATGGGCGTATTAATGTTTTGAGTGTGGGGATTTTTGAGCGTGTGTTTGCACCAAACGCGCTCTTCGAGTTCGTCCAGCGCCGCAACCTCTCCGAGGGAGCCGCACTCGGAGAAAGAGCGAGCGGCCAGGACTGCATCTTGGTCCAAGTCGCACCTCGGTCCTCTCTCAGCTAGGTCACGCCTTGAGGCAGGGTCGCCGCTAGCCGAAAATAGCCGCGCACCCGTGGGGCGCCAGAGATCGAAGTGCGCCTCCGCGATCTGCGACTTCGGCCTCATTTTTCCCGCGGACCGGCTGGTCGTCGCGGCTCATCTTCGCACGGACTGCGTCGCGCGGAGGCGCCGGCGGGCCTGGTGCGTCGCAGCCGCGGCGAGACTTCCGTGTCGTCGCCTCCCACGCGCGGCGGCGGCGGTCGCTCGCGTGACGCATTCGGCGCCGCCCCGCGATGCCCTGGATCTCCCCTCCGCCGGTGGTGGCCACGTGCGCAGGGGCTTAGCGACGAGCGGGGCCGCGATTCGGTGGCGCCTCGCTCGAGCTTTCTGCGTCGCTCGCGTTCGCCCCGCTTGTTTATGTCCGGAGTGTTTATGTCCTGGATAGAATCCTCAGGTTCGCAGCAGGACCGTTTGGAAATGAGGAATCCGGTAACGCTGGTTCGCCGAATTTTGCGCATCGCTTGCGTTTATGTGTGGGCATTCGGAATGAAAACCCTGCTCGCCAGCACCTTTTCGGCAGTGCCCTCGAGGGCAATAAACGTGCTTGAGCGGTGGTTTTCGTGTGCACATAAACTAACAAAGTTGAGGATTGATGTGAAAGAGGTTGTTAACAGTACATGGTTACCAACGGGGTCCCAATCTCGCGCCCCACAGTTTTCCGATTCCGCCGAACTTTGCGTCGAGTGTCGCAATCTGTTCCCCCGATCTCTGACGCGCGACCGTGTTCGCCGCTGTCCTCCGCGGGTTCGTGGAATCGCGAGCGCCGCCGCCTAATCGTCAAAGGTGGCAGGGAGGGCCGTTTTGCTCGGACCGCGTCCGCGCGGCCTTTTGTTACAGCGGTGGCTATTTTCTCGCGCTTAGATCGCGCACCTGCTGCTGGCGTGCACCGCGCGCATGTTGTTCGCGTCCCGCCCTGCTGCTGGCTCGTTCGATGGCGCTAGAGCAGCGGCAAGGGCACGGCCTCGATCGGGAGCCGCGGCCCGCTGGGAACGCTGGCGAAGAAAGCGCGGGAGCCCCGCCGCCGCCTCCATCAAACACGCGAAGGCCGTCGCTCCGGTAGCGCCTCTCGGGAAAACAAAGGACTGGCCGGCAAAAAAGGCCTGTCAGTGCGCGGCGAGCATTTTGGCCCGCAGCGCTGGGAGGCGGGCGGGCCGGAAGGAATGTTCTCCGGTGCCCGGTTCTCGCCGATAATTCGTCGCGGCGGCTCCCTGCACGTGCGCCGCTGTCCGTAATAGCGGTCGCGATCGCTGTGATACGGCTGCGAACGCGGTCGTTTATCGGGAGTCCGCTCGGGGCGAACGGGTGTCGCACGCGGCCTCGCCGTGGCTGGCGGCAACGCGCGAGTGACATTTCGGCGCTCGTTAACGCTGCCGACAGATATCGGTTAGAAGAAGCTTGAGGCGGCAAGGACACTGCGAGCTATTCGGAGAGCCGTTTGGCCGTCGCTGCAGTGGAAGTGTTAATGCTACGCTGTCTGCAGGCTGCTACACAACTACGAAAAATACAGCTTACAACTTGCAGTGCAGTGCTTAATTTGAGGAACCTGCCGTCACTTGCACTTTTTCTTTCGTTCTGAGTGGTTCCGGTGCGAACTGTCCATTTCGCAGACACGTTCTCGGCGTAGCCATGCACTTTCCCTACCTCTGTACATATTTTGTTGGGATGTGCGCTCCAATCGTGAATAGAAAGGGAACACGCGATGCAACATTGATGGATGAAAAAAAAAAGTAACCAGGAATTGGGGAAGAGGAACGTCATGTTGAAGTCGTTTGGGTCTTTATCTTAGCGACGTCCCAGCCTCGTGACAGCGTCGGCTGACTTGCGGCTGGGGTACCTTCGTGGCCCCGCTGGACTGACCCAGCCGGGAAGGCCCGCAGGCAGCAAAGCAACGCAACAACGCACAGCCCTGCGACGCTAACGAATGACGGGTAGTGGGTGGTGGTGCGCCGGCAGGTAGGGTCTTTGCTGTCCTCCCGCATGGAAGTAGCTCTCGACCCCGCGCGCTCAGCCGGGTCAGCGCGAGCAGCCAGGCGCGCACCCGTGGGCGGCCGGGGTGCTCGCTCGCCGCGGCGGTGCGCCGTAAACTGAAACCGGTCCCGGGGTCCCCCGCTCGCGTCGCTAATTGGAGGAAATTGCCGACGCCCGTGGTGCCCTTCTTTCTTCGGGGGACGGAGGGGGAGAGTAACGGAGATGGGCTGCTCCTCCTCCTCCTCCTCTACTTTGTGGGACCGGCAACCATCCCCGTCTGTCCACCAGCGTGGTCAGAAATAGAGAGAGGGAGGGGGGCGAGGCTTCCCTGATAGAGGCTGGGTTGCAGAGCCACGGATCTAAAGAGGCGCAGTGGTGTGTCTCCGGTGTCGCCTTGAAACCGGACACGGCTACGCGCACCACGGAACAAATTGTGGTCGGAGTCTCGGCTGTCGTTGGAGCAGCGTAGTATGCATCGGCCTTCCTGCTTGAAGCGGTAGCCCGCGAGGGGGCCGTTTATTTGGCCGTAAGCGGTCGCTCCTTACCTCTAGGCCACTGAAACGACCCGGCCAGCGGCGGTTTCCCTCAACGGCCAACGCATGCGAACTCTGGCAGTGTTCTGACGCGAGGTTTCGCAGTTGTACCGCTGCATCAAAAGCAATTACCGTCTGCGATTTCGTGCTTGCTTGACCGGCGTATCTTGTCTTCCTTCGTCGACAGCGATCGACCGCGGTCAGTCGCTGGTTCTTGGGCCCTTTTCTACTGACGCTGATATTTCGTTCGAGGGGTATCACGTTTCTCCTCTCTCAACATGCCACCCCCGCCATTGAACATTTCCCGTTCGTTTTCATTAGGCTGAGGGCGCCGTATCCGGGCGCGAACGAGCCCTAATCCATGCAAAGTGGACGGAAACGAGCAGCGGGTGAATGCGAGATGATGCTTCGGGGCCCGCAGTCCTCGCATGCCCGGGGTTGACTCACTCGCGCTGCGCCTACTCAGCGACGCCGCGTCCCGGCACGTAGCACAGCGCGCGGGTCCTCGGGTTTCGCCCGTCCGGGACGGCGGACCCATCTCCGGGCGGCGATCCACTCCGTTCCCCTGTACTGACGTGGCCGCATAAAACCGCCGCAGGGGAAGTCCCTCCTCCCTTCTTCTTTCTTGCTCTTTCTTTTCATTCCCCCCTCGGGAACGCGCGTACAGAATAATAGCGCTCACAATGGCGGCGGGATCTGCGATCGAGCGCAAGCGTCGCGCACATAGCGCAGGCCATCTGGCGGGGCCCGGCGTCTCCCTGTCCGTCTTTAAAGGTCGGGCGCTTGGCCGAGCCGAAACCCGTTGTTCTGCCGCATCGTTCGTATCTGCTGTCCGCCTCGGGACAGGGTGCGGCTTTCGGTCACCTTGTCGCCGTCATGCAGCTGCTCTCCACTCGTCACCGAACACTGTCGGTAGTGAGCGACGTCTCTTAACGCCAGTTCCTCGGGTTTCGCGAGACGCTGTGACACGTCATGGTTTGAGAGACGATGCGGCGAAAGGGGAAGCTCGGTCAGCTCATTTGCGCCCGAAGCATGTGGCAAGAGCAGTCGCCGTACACACGCGTTGACCGTGTTTCGTTCAAACGCGCTGGTCTGTCACACTTTTAATGCGGTAGGAATTAGAACCCGCACGGGGTCAGGACGCGTCGTCGGTGTTCAAATTCGCCCGTTGGCTGGACGGAAGTGTCGTTACCAGACTCCGGAGCATTTTCGTTGGCTTCAGGGAATTGCCAACTGACGGGAAGTGGCGTGACGTCCAGTAAAGGTATACAAAGAGCTGCTGATGCTATCGAATTGCCAACACATAACGGGATTTGTTGTCCCTGTGAATTCTCTTTTTCAGCAGTCGGCGGCCTGCCGTGAGCAGGCGCACTTTTCGAACGATTACTCAGAGGAAAGTGGGGTGGGGAGAGTAAGCGAAGCCATGTCTAGCTAGGACAGGGGTCAACCGGGCGCGTTTAGAACTGCGGCAATGGCGAGGGTTCTTCCGGGGCTCCTCCGAGGCGGGCATTGAGTTCTCACCAGCCCTACTTTTGTCCCCCGCGGTCAATTCCTCCTTTCCCCCTTCTTCCTGTTGTGCACCCGACATCGAGGCCGTCTCTGCGAAGGCAGGGTCCGGCGGCGGCCTCCTGTCGGAAGTGATGTCCGGCGCGTTTGCGGGCCTCCCTCGCCGCCGCTCGCGCTATGCTAATAGAAGCTGTGACGAACGAGCGCCCGCCGCCGCAAAGGCCGAAGCCGCGGCTCCGAAAGACGCCGATGCGAGGTTGGCGCTAGATAAAGAAAGAAAGGAAAAGAAATACGCGCTGCCGTCGTCTTCTTGTCTCGGCGGCGCCGCGCAGCACTCGCTCACATATATATTCAGCGTTCAGCCAGCGGGCGTGCGTCCAATCGACAGGTGCGCGCTGCGGCGTGATTTTCTTCTTTTTTCCTCGCCGTGTACGGCAAGGCGGACGACGAGCGACGGCCGCTGTATTATTCAGCTGTCCGCCTCCTCGTCCGATCGGAGCGGCGAGGCAGTCACCGGCGCCGTGCTGCTGCTGCAGGCAGCCTTCTTATTCAACCGCGAGGGAGCCAGCCAGCAAGCGCGCCTAGGCTATTTTCACCCGCCGCTCTCTTCGCAGTCGGCCCCGGCGGCGAACGAACGGGCGAGATGGAGGGGAGCTCCATCGCTGCTACGCGAGCGAGCGTGCGTGCGTGCGTTCGGTCTATATGAGCTTGCTGCGCTCGCGCCCAGCTCGAGACGTCCGTGATTGCGGGGCCGATCGAAGCGCGGCACGCTTCACGCTCTTCGTTTTTCTTTTGCTTATTTTTTGTTAGTCCGATATTCGTGCGCATACGGCTTTCCTTGCCGCTCTGCCGGCTGCCTACGATAAGAAAAAGTTCGTACTTTGGTTTCGTTGCAGGTAATATATCTTACCTATGGAAATAACTACCGGGGAGTTTTTGAGCGGAGCTCTCTCCGCTGCGGAGTTAGAGCACTTCGCCCAAGTTGTCAGCGTTTACCTCCACTTGGGGGGGGGGGGGGGGGGGGGGGGAGCCTCACTGGGTATCTCTCTCTCTCGGCGTCCTTAATTAGGGTGAAAGGAGTCAGTGCTGACTCGTTATCAGCCTGACCGAACTTTTCACGCACTGAAAAAGTCTGTCAGTGCCTCTCGTCTGTCAGTGCTGCGAGTCCTCCGCTCACACCGAGTCGTTGGAGTCCCTGCGAACAAACGAGCCGGCGGCCGCGAAGCTAGCTAGCCTCGCTGGCCCGAATGTTCGCCTCTCGGGGAGACGATGCACGCGGGCGACCTTAGAGCGAGCGCCGCACTGCCGTGCCGAGCACGCCAACGCAATCGATGCTCGAACGTGCGGGGGCAGCCAGCCAGCTAGGCAGGGAAAGAAGACGCGCGCCTGCAGGGTGCCGTGAAGAGCGCGCGGGGGCCGCCAGTAGTGCCAGTCCCGTCGGCCCCGTAGCAGAGGCTGCAGCTGCCGCGTGCGTCTTCCAGGAAGCTTCTCCGCTCTCGAGCCGAGGCCGAGAGGAGGGCACCCCTCAATCTCTCGACGGTGGCGGCGGCCCCCCTACGTGCCCGGCAAGAAAAAAAAGCGAGACGCGCCCGAAATAAAGCCGACGCCACCCCGGCCGCCGCTCACGCGTTCTCGCAACGCCTTGCGAAAGAACCTTCTCTTGGGACGGCGGCGACTCCCGGCAGCCGGCTCGGATGGCGGTCTTGGGAACGCGACGGACCGAGGCAGAAGTAAAAGAAAGAGAAATACAAAAAAAAAACACGGGAATGCGTCTCGCTGGCACTGCGCGCTGCGCGGCCGGGTCTACCTATACGTGTGCGCGCGCTCATCAGGCGACGACTCCGTCCTCGGGGCCGCCTCCGCACGTACGGGCGCCGTCTCCTCGGACGTCGCTATGTGCCGACGGCGGTGACGTCGCTTGGCGGCGCTGGACGGCCAGCGGCGAGCGTGTGCTGCCGCGTGTGTTTACCACCGTCCCAAACGGAGGCCGCTGCGAAGGAGACGACGCGAGCCTTGACACGGAAACGCCGCGCGCGACGACGCCATCGTAGTAGTAGTGGCAGTAGCAGGCAGCAGTGGCTGCAGCGGGCTTCTGCGTCCCGCGCGCGTTTTGGAGGCCTTCCGCGAAACGAAAGGAAAAACCTCGGGCTCCGTCTTCGAGCGGAAGGTGAAAAAGACGAGAAGTGGAAGGGAGGGCTGGCTGTCTCCGCATCAGCCGCTGGAACCCGCACTCTGTGTAGCAGCCGGCGAGCGGCGGCGGGCGCATTCGCGCGAGAAGAGGCCCGCGAATGCCGTGCATTGCGCGAGAGAAAATTTAACGGCGCAGTCGCACGCGATCGCTGGGTGCAGCGATTCTTTTTTTCCTCGCGGGCGCGCGCTGCGGCCGCTTTATTGTCCCAGCCGTTGCGAGGCCTTCACGGCATTTAGCGTTTAGAGGGAGCGTGCCCCGCTCTTTTCCTTCTCGTGCCCTGTCCGTCGCGAAGCGGCGTCTCTAGTATCCCCCATAGCTCTGAGCTTGACGCTCGCTAGACGCTCTTTTCGACGCAAAATGGAAGTCGACAGCGCGGTGCTTGGCCACAATGCTACCGCGTGTGTGGCGTTGCTCAAACTGTTTTCTCTGCTTTAGCCAGCCAGCCAGCAGGTCACGCTGCTGTGCTGCCTCAGCGCTGTCGGTGTTATCAGCTGAGGACGTAGCTAGCAGCCGCGGAGTTTCGGAGCCCTCGAGCATAATCGGCGACGCCGCATTCCGCTGGCACCGGACCGCAGCGGCGGTGACGCCAAGGGCATAGGGGGCCCTTATTTGCCGCCCCAGAGTCGGAAAAAGATGGGGTCGGACTGGCCTGCGCTCGTCTGCCGTTGCTGCCGGGAGCGATCAAAGCGGGCCGAGCTCCCTCCCTCGCGTTGCTGATCGGCAAATGCGCGCGCCGCTCCCAGGGAAATGAGGTCGTTTGGAGGAGCTCACGCTTCGTCCCTCTGTCGGGCCGGGTCTCTTTTTTTTTTCGGGCTTCCCCGCTGCGACTGGCTCGCTGCTGGATGCCTCCCGCCGTTGATTGCGGCCCGGTCACTGGCTGATTGCTGCCGGCGCCGCAATCGCGCCGCTTCTGCCCTTGCCGGGGCGAGGTCGCTGCTGGGCCGCGCCGCTACTGGTTTCCACCTTTGCCGTCCTGGTGCTTTCACGTGCGCTCTTTGCGGAAGGGAAGGTGGCCGTGCTTATTCTTGGCATGTGCGCGCACATGCGCGAAATTCGGCGACCGTTCCAACCTTGATGCGTTCTTCTTTATTCATATTCACGGCGTGGTTGGCGGCAACCTTGCGATCATTGCGTAACACAAGTACTGCGGAAACCGCTGTTAGCTCTTAGGCCCGCCTTTATTTTTTATCTTTCAGTCGTGCCTTAAAGAGCTCTGTCAACTCATCGTTGTTGTAGCTTGATAATGAGAGAAGCCTGTATTGTGCGCGTTAAGCTCTTAACCAACGTTCCAATGGGTTACATGTACGTATCGCTGGGGCAGAACAAACGCGGGCAAGTGAGAAAGAAAGAAGCCTGTCAAAGAAATTTTCTTTCTTTTCTGGAGCCACTCTGCGGCTGGCAGGTGCAAGGACACCACAGAAAGAAATCACACCGCGCGAACAAAAATGTCGGGTCAACGGGACGTCGACCCGACTGTCTCGCGAAAGCGTCTGCGTCGCGACAAATGCGCAAGGAAGGCTTTTCGCGGCTTTTATTGCGCGGGAAAAGTCACGCACTCGTAGCTAGCCAGTTCATGTGAACGCACGCGTTTATTTCTCTTGTTTCGCCGAAGTTCACCTGCTAAGCGAGCACAGACCGAGCCCGAACCGCCATGCGTTAACGGCCGCACAGGCTTGTTCGTAGCGAGTGGAGTGTTTTGGCACATTCGTGACGTCGCGTCAGAAACGCTGCACGACTCTGCGTTCCCGGGGAATAATGCAGTGCTGTTCACAGAAATATCGCGGTTCTGAGAAAAAAGGAACACATCATATCTAGAGCACGTGGCCGTCTAATAATTGGCACCTTACGGCGATTCTAGAAAACGGATTCCCTGCAACACTTGGGGGAAACGGAAAATGTCTGCTGCAACTCTAACTGCCCGACATCTTCTGTCGCGTCAGCCCCTGTTATAAGTCTGCGGGATGCGCTTGCGAACAAAAAAAAAAGAATCTGTATCGAAGTGGATTTACTTTGTGTTTAAATCTTAGCTGTTGTGTGCTAACACGGTGGTGGAGTTAGTTTTCTCTGCTTATACAGCCTTCCATGACCGTCTTACTGCGGGTGCATGTTTCTGGAGGGTGTGTGTGGGTGACAGATGCTCTGCTGAAGTGCCGCAGTGGGCGTTTTGAGTGAACATTTTCCCTGTCTCGTTGGGTGTGCAGGACCTGGCCTGGTGCTGCCTCGAGTCCCACGAAGGCGGCTCCGTCGAGTCGTGCGACCTGAGCGGCCAGACTCCGTTGCACGAGGCCGCGTCGCGAGGACACCTGCGCGTTGGACGCGCCCTGCTCCAGTGCGGCGCCGACCCCAACGCCTGCGCACACAACGGAAGGCGGTGAGTATTGCATGATGGCCTCAGCGAGCGAGCGAGAGGCACGCACCTCGTGCACCACAAAGCACTGCTGATGTGGAGCAAGTTGGTATTAGACGTAAAGGGGAAAAAAAGGATCAAATAAACCACGAGGCATTCTTGAGCGGGCACCTCTAAGTCGCCATATCCGTTGGGGCGAAGGCACGACGGGACACGCCAGATGCTTCTTCAGAACGCCCACACCGGGAAAAAAACCTGGACGGGCAGGGCAAAAGAAGCGCTTGTCCGCCGACGCTGTCGGTTTCGCGGTACTCCAGCCGCCGCCCGCCGTCGCATGTTTGCGCCGCTCGCCGGCGAAAGAAAAGAATCCAAATAAAACACGGCCGCTGTAGCGCGCGCCTGCTGTGCGCCCCGAGAGACAGGACCGTCGGCGGGCGCGCGCGGCCTGCTTTCGCGCTTCTTTTCCTCTTTTGCAGCATTGCGCGATCGCGCCGACGCCGTGTTTTTCTTTCGCTTTTCGCCTTTGCGCCCCGCTCAGCAGCGCGGCGCTCCTTTCCCGTCGGAACCCGAGCCTCGCCACCTCCGCCACGTGCGTGTGTGCGCCCGCTCTCCGCTCCGTGGGGCGGCAGCGCGGTTGCGTGTCGGGGAAAAGCGAGCGGCGGCAGGAAGTTTGCCGACGCCGCTGCAGCCGGCGCGTAAACATCGGCCTTCGCCGCCGCTGTTGGCCCCTCTTCCGTGCCCCCTCACGCACGCGCTATCGCCGCCGCTGTTGCCGCTTCGTCCGGCCCGGGCGCCGCTCGCCCTAATCCCGCACCCGCTGAAAGGAAGAAGCCCTTGCGAGGCGCCGGTGATTCTTGCCTGGCTGGGTCGTGACGGAAGATGGACCCGAAGAGCTGAAAAAGCAGGCTTACAGCCCACAAACGAATAATGGTACCCTGTGTGTATGGGCTTCGGCGTTGCTTTTCCTCTATTCCTGTTGTCTTCGCTGGGGTCACTGCTTTGCGGAAAAAATCTCTCCTTACATCTAACCTTACACCAGGCCTCTGCAGTACTCTCGTGTCGCTTCCCCGATTCGTGGTGAGCCCATCCGTCGATGCTTTCATGCATTCGCACAGAATCATGAGAAATGCATCATCGTCGACCTAAATGCGGAGAGAAGGCAGCGAAGCTTTCTTTTTTTTGTGTGTTCAACGCTTGTGAAAGGGCGAGGAACTTTGGTTCCACTTCCCGGAATGGGCACGCAGGCATTTTTGTTTAGCCCTGTATAGATCCGGAGCTTTACTTACAGGAGATTTAAATTATATGCAAAAGCCCGCTGCAAAAATTAAGCGGCAACCATAACTAAATGAATCGAACAGCCCACACATAGCGCGCGTTGACCTCGCGGTTGATTTCGCGCGTGTTCTGCCTAGCTGGGAAGCAACTGCCCACGGTCTGTCTTGGCGCCAGTGTGGCGCCGCAGGCCTCTGCGCCATAATCCGCCCCCCAGATGGCTAGCAGCGGCTCGAACGACCCCGTCCGGACGCGGCCGAGCGCCGGGCCGGAGGCGGCAGATGCCCCGCAGATAGGGGGCTCTCTCTCCCCCTGCGTAGCCTGGCTGGACGTGACTTTTATCGTGGCCGGCAGATAGCCGCCGCCGTAGTTCCCTCGGGAGGGGAACGGCTGAAATACGAGTTTGTCAAGCCGGGCCGCGCGCGTGCAAACACTGCTGGGGCGACCTAAGAGCAAACTTGCCATTCAAAGCTTGCGCGCAGGGCTGTATTTGCTGGTGGTAGGCACGTCGTACGCGTCGACGGACAGCCTTCGCCGGTCTCTGGACCCTCCGACCTTTAATCAGCTCGAAACCCTGAACAAACGCGACGCGAGGGCCGGCGCTTAAAGCGCTCCGACACGCGCTACGTCTCAACGACGAAGTCGCAAACGAGGGCCCTGCCGCCGCGGCGGCTGCGTCAGCGGGGCAGAGCCGCGCACGTGCGTGCGCGGGAGTAGAGGCTCTCGCATGGCGAGGAGGAAGAGGGTCAGTATTATACGAATCAAAGGTTGCGCGGGTCTGGGAGGCAGAGAGAAAGGAAGGAAGGAGGGGGCGGGCGGTCTCACGTCTCGCCGATAATTACGGCGCCTTTCGCGCGGACCAAACAACGCGGAAAGCTTCGCCGCCGCGCGAATCCCCCGCTCTATCGTGAGAGAGACGCCGCGCAGCCGTCCGCTGGGAACCACGGCGCCAAATGGCGCAATGGGTGCGACAGGTAGCGCCATCTGTTATTGATTTCGCGAACCAATTTCTGCTGAACCTTCCTGCACCGCGCAAGCGCAAGCAATCCCTCCGCTCCCCTCCATCCTCGTTGTCTATTCTTTGCCTTCGGTTTTCTTTCCTTCGCTTCGTTCTTTTGTCGGTTCGTGCGCACGCGAGGCAGCTTTCGTTCCAGCGCCGATGCCCCTCCGCGCCCTGCCTCGGCTCGCGCTGTACTTAGCAGCCCCCGCCTGGCCTTCCTGCCTGTTCGCGGGTCTGCGGATAGCGAAGGTGGAATGGGGGAGGATGGTGGTGAGGGAGAGGTGAAGGCGTGCACCCACTTTTATCTTGGCTCGGCGGCACGGCGGGTACGCAGCCTCGGCCTTCGCTCCCCGGTCGTCCGCGATGGATCTTCTCTCTCTCTCTCTCTCCGATTTCTCTCTCTTTTTTGATATTCTTCGCGGTGCGCCTTTTTGATGCTCTCCCCTCTGCCGCCGGCAAATTCTCTCTCAACCTGGGGTGTTTTTTCTTCGTGGGAATTCGCCGCTTCGTTCGTTCCGCGGGGTGCCCGCGCCGCCGCCTCCGTTCCATCTTCGCTGGCCGCTGCCGCCGTCGCAGTGGTTTTATTTTTTTTTCTTCTCTGCGCCGTTCGAGCGGCTCCCTCCGGTCGTAAAAACCGAACTCGCCTCGCCTCGCGGTGGGAGCTGGGTGATCGCTGGGAGCCGCTGCGGAGAGTTTTGCTGCCGCCGCCGACGGCTGAGCGCGCGCGTTTTGCGGCTGGCCCCTCGGCGCGCATGATTCATCGGATCGAGCCTCGTTTGTCGCTCCCTGGTTTCCGGTCGCCCGCAGCGCGTTCTTTGCCCCTTCGCGGCCGCTGAGTACGCGCCACGCTGTCGCTGGACGCCTCGAGTTCTTGGCTCGCTCTTCTTGAGTAGTCAAAATTACGTCTAGTCACTAGTGCACGGATTTAGGAATGATCGATTAGTTAACCTCACTGCGCCTCACAGCATCGTCACATGGCTGCTAAACCTTCGGGTTATAAAAACGGCGAAGCGAAAACAAAATCAGCCCTGCTGCTCGAGGAGGAAAACAACCTTGTTCAGGCCCCGTACTTGGCCTCCAATGTTTTAACTACCAACTTTGCCCTGCACCGCTTTCGCCTTCTTCTTATTTTTTTTTTTTGCTGAAATCCTGCACCTTTTGTGTGTGATATGAAAACAATGCACGCCAGACGGTCGTTCCACGAGGTAGAAGGCGTATTAAAGAGGAGACAGTACTGCTGAAGACGCGCAAGCCCTGTAGACGCTTTGGAACAATAGCCTGCGTTTTCTTTTTCGGCTTTCTCGTCTGTCGCACGCGATGAATATATAATCCGAGAGTCATAAATATCTGCTTGTTTACGTCCAAAGCAAGCGTGGGAACAATGCCGCTTCGGCGGGAGCTCTCGGGAACGTCTGGTGCGCGAAGTCAGCGAGACAAGGTTTTTTTTCTTGCTTTCCGACCGTCATATCGCGACGTCGCCTCGTGCATCACACCTCTCTGGGCGTTTCTTGTTGCTTCCAGGCTCCGGCTTACTCCTTATGTTCTTTCATCACCCTGTGCTGTCGATTAGGGTTCTGAGTTCTGCAGACGGTGGTAATGCTGACGAGAAATCGCTAATAGGCGCGTTGATCATTATTTTTCTGCGCAGTGGGTACTTCGTGGGCTTGTGCTAGGTGAGCGGC
The DNA here is from genome assembly GCF_052857255.1 of Amblyomma americanum. Lineage (NCBI taxonomy): Eukaryota > Metazoa > Arthropoda > Arachnida > Ixodida > Ixodidae > Amblyomma > Amblyomma americanum. The sequence continues at coordinate 115,484,764 of NC_135499.1, forward strand.
TCCAAAAAGAGCGTCGAAATAGATCAAAGTGGCGTAGCCACGCAGCCTAGTGTTCTGGGTTTTGTTGCACTGTCGTAACCGAATGCTGGGCGGCGAATATGCTGCTCACAATTCTCCTAACTAGCCAAGAACAGTTGAGTCCAACAACCCTTGACATTTGTATGGAAACACGACAGTTATCTTTACAATGAGGTACTTTGCTATGCTATCAGAATGCGACAGTGTATTAAAATAAACTGAGAGCGTTTGACTACAGATTTCACTTCTCTGGTTAGAGGGCAGTCGATGTGGGTGCATTCACAGTTTTCCCCGATTACCGCGAATTCATGGACTCGGATGATTTGTGTCTGTAGTTATCTTATATGTTGTAAGGATTTGCCGAATGGTTAGGCCGATTCCAACTGCAGTTGAGCACGATGACCTCGTCTAAGGTCCTCTCATCTCGCGGCGTGGCCTCTTTTGGGGACTGTTAAGACGACGCGCCAGCCTCGCGTCACCAGCCGGCATAGTTAAGCGCACTCATAATCGCCGCCGTCGAGTTACACTTGCCACTACTGACTGGAGAAAGAAAGGGTCGCGAACGAAAAAGAGAAAATAATGACGAAGGTGCCAATTCTATATATATTTTTATTGTCTCGTCTTCTCGGCGTCCACCGCGCTGTCGCCTTTTGCCGCGGCAGTTTGTCTCCCCAGTCTCTCCCTTTCTTTCTTTTGGCGCTTGCTTGCGTGGTCTCCGCGAAACCTATTCTTCTGCTTCCTTCCCGTCCCTCTCTCGGCAACACTCGCTCGATCGCGCCATTTGATGACTGCGCGTTGTACTGCTCGGCGGCGGCATTTTCTCGCCACCCGAGGCGCGAAGGGAGCAAGACGAAGAACAGCGCAGCGCAGCACAAAAGAACGCCGCGCGGCAACCAAAGAATGAGCGCACGCCGCGGCGGCCGCTGTCTCCCCCCCACCACCTCCTGCTGTCTCCCCGCCGTCCGCGCGCGGCCTTTGTTTATTGTGCACGCGTGGCGTGACCGGGCCTGCCGCGCGGCCATCCTGCTGCTGCTGTGCGCGTCGCCGGCGCTCGATGATGATGAGCCCGAGGCGGCTTTTCTTCTCGCGGCCGGTGGGCGTAAGCGCTTCTTCGCCGAGGAGGAGGCGTGGGAGGTTGCTCGCCGACCGATCGGGCCATTCTTTTCTTTGCTGCTGCTGACGCCGCCGTCTGTTCGCTGCTGCTCGCTGTGCTTTTCTTTCCGTTTGCGGGCCCGTTTATTGTTTCTGTACGCATCTGTCGCTCTCTGCGCTGGAGTCGTTGCGTGCGGTATGAACGTGCGGAAACCCAGCAGTCACGAAACTATCTGGTGAATGTAAATTTTGGTTGGGCATGGGACGTGTTTTGCCTTTTTAAGATCACCAACTACTAGCTCGCGGTAGGGGTCTTCAGTTAAAGAAATAAAAAACAAGTCACGTTCAGTAGCACGTCTTTTTGGTTATCAAAACATCCGTTCTTTCACATGCGTGTGTGTTGGGAGGGGGGTAGCTATTTCTCTTGAAGGGTTCAAATATTAACGCAATGTAAGGGCGGCTTAGTGTTGCCGGCAGCGGTGCTTTGGCCGCCTATAAGTGGCCGCTCACTGAGAGTGACGTTGGCGCTCGAATTGACGTGGTCTCTGAATTCCCTCCTCCGTTTTCTGTGTGCGCAGGCCCCTGCATGACGCAGTGGAGAAGGGTCACGTGGAGATGGTGCGTCTGCTACTGTCGTACGGCGCCGACGCCACCCTGACCACCGGCTCCGGGCTGTCGCCACTTGAACTGGCCAGGTCGCCCGTCATGGTGGAACTGCTTCGAGGTGAGCCTCTGCGTTTTCACCCAGATTCGGTTTATTTATTTTCAAATAGACTTTGGTATCTCCCTTATGTCGACCCAGCTCTCTCCAATTATAGCAGTTATATAGTGGGGACAGCGCTCATAGCTCACAGATGTATTTTTTTTCTTTTCACACTACGACTTCTAACATTTCGTAATCGTTAAAGGAGTTAAAATAGATTAACCGCGAAAGCGGATCTGAATGGGGGAGTCATTTGTGGTGTCCGCTGCACAGAGCCTCCACGCATGTTTTGTAGTGAATTTCTTGCGCCGCCATTTCACTAACCCTGCAATCTCTACTTGTCTCTGCAGGCTTCCTCTCCGACGTGGCTGGCGAGAGCATTGACGGGAGCCCTGTGTTGCCGTGGCACTTCGCAGGCACCGCCTCGTTCATGGGTGAGTAGAGAGCTCTTTCGCGTGAACGGGCGTTTTGGGAGAACTATCTTGTCAGAGATCGCGGGAACTATATCGAAGCTGTAGTCGGATACTATGCAGGAACGGAACGTAGCGGCAAATGCCCCTTATTTAAGGGGCGGCCTTCCAACCAGTATCATAGAAAAATTTTACGATGTCGTGGCTGATCCGTGGTTAATCCCCCCGTCACGGTTGGGGACATGCTGGAGTACGTAAGTGTGAAACAACTGTGCTTTCGCAAAAATACTTACTTTTTCTGAATGTGCTGTTTACGTAGAGGAAAACAAGAACTTTGAGGCGTTGATTTAAGAGTTTGTTTCCCCACGTGGCTCACACTTGTTGGCTATTGAGGGTGAATCTGAGAGGCAGGTTCGCTCCGCATCACGCTCGCAGGGTGTTTGGTTATAAAGAAAACCGAGAATTCTTCGAACTGTCGAGGAGCATTCCTTTGTACCCGGCGAAAGGGCTTAGCTACAAGCTTCGCTATTCTAGGGGCTGTGCCCTAAGCCTGGCCCTCGCCTATACTTAGGGCTGTCGTCCCTCTTCCCTCGCGCAGACCCTAAGGACACCGGCTTCGACATCTTGGCCGGCGCCCCCGCTGAGGACTCAGGCGATGACATGCTCTTCCAGCAACTGAGTGAATCGGCGCAGATCGCCACCTACCGGCTGAGTCCGCACCTGGCCGGCGCCGCCGCCACCGACTCTAGGTGAGTAGGCAGCTCCTGTGTTGTGTTGGGTTTTATGGCACACAGGCGACTGAGGCCACCGTGTACCAAGCTCTGAACTGCGCGTCTATCTGACTTTTCCAAGGAGCACGCCGATTGCTTCCTTTGCGGCATCTCTGTCGAATTGTATATCTGCTTGGGATATCGGCTTTATTGCGTTGGTAACAAATCTAAATGTATACAGCCTAGCGCAGTTCAGTACAATGAAATTTATATTACTGTCGCTAATCTTAATGGTTTCAGTTTAAAGTTCTCTTAATTCCACGAAGAAATAGCTGGGGGACAGCTCGTGCGGTAAACTTTGCGGCCTGCCCCGAGTGGCAGCAGCGAGAGCGGCTCCCAACCTTCTACACCCCCCTGGCGTCTGTCCGCGCGTGCCCGTGGCGTGCGCGAATCTCCCCGGCTAATCTGCTGCGTGCTTCCTGCGGCGCAGTGGCTTTCGGCCGACCATTTCGTGCTGCCTAATCGACGTCTTCCGCGGGGCTCGCGTTTCCCTCACCACTCTCCATCCGTCCGTGCTAATGCCTATCGCGCGCACATCGGGGTCGCCGCCGTGCGTTCGAGAAAACATTGCCCCCCTCTCTCTCTGTTCCTTTCTCCTGAGCCGCGCGCCGAAGATTGCTTTTCACCGCGCGGTCTTCTTCCAGTCCCGCGCCGTTTGCCGAGGCTCCTGCTGCCAGTGGCCCGCGTCCAACGCGGGCGGTTTTAGTGTGCGGATAAGAAGGGGGGGGAGAGTAGTGGGGAGAGAGAGAAGGAGACGCGGAGGCCCCGGACGACCCTAATGACAGAATAATGACAGCCTTCGCGCCTGCCGCTGCCGCGAAGAAGCGCGCCCGCGCCTCTCCGGAAGCTCTCTCGGCTCGCAAGAGGGCATTCCGTTGCGGCTGGAGTGGAGGCGACGAATGCGGCCGCTCCTTCCCTCTGTCCCCTCTCTCTTCTCAAGACTGGCCGCCTCGTGAAGCGGAGTGACGAGTGTCGACCGCTCCTGCGCCCAGAAATACCTCGGCCGAGTTTAAGCGTACGTGCGCGCGAGAATCTGGAGCGCGAGATAAGCGGCGAAGATGACACACACGTAGGGCCCGTGTAGCGCTAGAGAAACGTGTTTTCTTTTTCTTGCGATGCTCACTGCCGCGTGCTAGGCAAGAAGTTTAATGGCGTGTCGATGCGAAGACAAAAGTGTGCGAAATGAGCCCATTCGTGACTAAGGAAATGGAGCTGTCGGAACAGCTGTGTAATGGCCGCGTCGGGAGCTTCACCCTCTCTCTCTCTCGCACGGAACGAACTTGCATGTTTTCTCGTGTCTCCATTTTTTCGTAACCATCTCGTGAAGGTGCTTCCATGTTCAGTAGCTTCGACGGGTGTATGTATATTTTTGACAGGCCCCTCAATCTTAGTTTGTATATTATACCAAGAAATCCAATTGCAGTTTTGGTTTCCCTCCCGTGCTGGGTTGCCTGCCTTTGATCGTTGTAAATGGGACAGGTGGCAATTAGTGAAACTGTCTCTCAACATTTCCTCAGACTTCTTTGTCACCTTGATGGAAGTAAAGGATATTTATTAGAATATACCAGCTTCTCACCCGCCCTTTCCTTCCTCTTCTCGCTCCGTGCAGTGGCTGCTGCGAGTGCGTGCGGCTTGAAGACGTTCTCCAACGCCTGCGCATCACGGCCGATGAGTTCCGGCACCGATTCCCGGCCGTCGAGGTGCTCGTGCTTCCGGCGCACGAGCTGAGGGCCAAAACCACCACCCCTTGGCTGGACGAGGCCGCGGGTGCCAGTAGCCCCCGCGAAGCCACCTCGTCTCCACCGTCCGCAGCAGAGGCGAGTGGCGCCGCTTCGTCGCCCAAAGCGGTGGCGCCCGCCGTACAAGCGCTGCGCTTCGACGCCACGGTGCGCAGTATCCTCGGACTCCACCACCACCCCATCCCGCGATGAACAGCGACGACAGAAGTTGTTGCTCCCCCGTAGCCCGCGATGCTGCAGTCACCTCTCTCACCCACCTCACCTCATCCACCAACCACCGTCACCCATCTGATGCCGCAGAGCTGACTCTGGCACCCCGTATGTGTGTGTATGCGACTTGACCAGGCAGTCATCGACAGCATCGCAGACCTCCCTCTACAACCACTGGTGCTGGCGCCAGGGACAATCCGGCATGGACACGCAGAGGGCGCGCAGCTCGCAAACGTTGTGCAGACACTGAACGAACCGTGATCGCGTTGCCGCCCGCCCTCTTGGTGTGACGCCGGACAGGTTGCGGGACTAGTGCTTGGAACGTTCCCGTTGTGAGCTCCAAGCAGACTTTCCTTGCGACACCAAGCCGCTTCTTGCAGCAGTTCATGGGATCGATGCGGCCAAGCGAACGAATCTGTTTTCATGTCGTCCGCGAACGGTGAACTGCTGTGCCATTAGGCCGTGGCAGTCAGTGTGCTGCTCCGTCTGCAGCATCGCAACCACAGTGTCGTGTTCCACTGAGTCCCCATCCAGCCTCTGTCGCATCTCTTTCCACATTTCTTATGCATTACTTTCCCCACTGAACCCCTCGTCAATGGTGCGTTAGAATCCTTCCCGGACACTTCCGAGAAAAATAAAAAGGGCATTTTAGGGAGTGTGCAGCACTTGGCGCTCCCGCTGGCCATTATATTTACAAGTTTTGGCGTGCCTCCTGCTATATAGTAGTTGTGCGTGGAACCTGAAGAGCAAACTTCGCGTTTTTTCTGTATTTGCATCCTGGCATCTATCTCTCCACACTTGCTCTTATTGATGTTCCTGCACGATGTATGTAAATTTCTGTGCCGTGAACGTTGTTGCATACACTAGCGAGGCGTCCAAATCGCTGCGTTACACACCTACAAGTGCCACTCATGTACGCTCTTGTGGGGAGGGGAAAGTGTTGCCGACTTGCCTCGACGAAAAAGAAATGCCATGTATTCATTTCTCATTGTGTGCTTTGTCACCCGATGTTGTTTCGCAATTCTTGAGTCTAGCCGCAATGGTTTGGTCTCGACGTCGTCTAGTTGGCTGCCATGCGCCTGCAGCCTGCTTGCAGTGTTAGGTCAGCAATGTGAATATGTTTGTGTCCAATGTGTCTTGATTTTTTTTTTGTCTCCTAGAAGAGGCTTTCAAAGCCTGTGAGCTCTTTGGTGCGTATCCCTGCCTTCTGTTGTATCATAGAGTATTTCCAGGGGAATATTTGAGGCACAGAAACACATATGTGCATCTTTATTGTAGCGAGATCGAGTGAGCATGCCCGCTTTGATCGTCGTATTAGTCGCCTTATGCCATTGCTCGCAGTCTCTAATGGAAGCTCAGTCCACGCAGGAGTGGCAGTGACTGCTCTAAGTCCCGGTTCAACACACGATGTGCGAAGAAGCGGTAAAGCATGCTAGTGGGTTCAGAGCAGGAATATATCCTGGAGAGGATCTCTATCAGTCTCTCTCTTTGTTTCTTTTTATATTCCTTTTTTAACCATGCAGTGTAGTGCCAGTTGCCCCATTTGCAGTGTTGGAGCTCTCTCTCCTTGATGATTTCGTATTTAGAAGGCCATCTGTCTGTGTGACTTTTGTATCACCAATTGGTTCTGTTGGGCCATCAGATCACACGTGAAGTATACACCTCTCTGCCTTATTTTACTTTTCTTGCGCCCATGTTTGCTCACAAATAAAAAAACAGATGCTTTTTTTTTCTATTCTTTATTCTGTCCCTCCCTCATGCATCTTAAAATGCACTCTGGAAATTCTAAGTGCTTACTGATGGTTTGAATTACCACAATCTCCTGGTTGTAGATTCCAGTTGAATCAACCGCGTGTGGTGGCATTTAGCTTAGTGTTATTTAGAAAAGAATTGCTTGCACCGTAGCCGATTTCGGCGATAAAGACAGCCACCATGTCCTCGATTGACAAAAGCAAAGGCTGCCGCCATCCCCCAAATATACTCGCTGCTGCTACAGCAATGGGAGCAGTCCCTTCATGAAGAATAGCTCTTTTTTCTAAGGGGGTGATTTGGTCTTCTTTTTTTTATGACCCTAGCCATAACACACCTCGCATTTTGTTGCCTGTCCCTATAAACTTGGTGCGCCTTGTGCCTCTCGTGCGCTCTAGGCCCGACAGAAGCGGAAGAGCAAAACACCCTTGCACATCTGCCAGACCTCGCGCAGCTTCATCGCCTTTGCTTGCAGCTGTTCTTGCTCTATTCAGTCAACGTGTACTCTACGCAGGTCTCGTTCCGCTGTCCACAAACGTAATGCGCGGTCTTTCGTTGTCCACACAGGCTGTACGCGCTACCAGTCACAAGTGTTAGCTTTTCCTGCCTTCGCCGTCTGTGCACACTACTTTTTACGACCTCTCTGAGTGGGCAAATTGGGGATAGAGGGAAATGGGTTAGTTGGGAGAACACGTGTATCGTTGTCAACTTTCGCAGAGTGTCTTAAAAGATAAATTGTACTGCTGCACCTACCTGCAGTGTCGTTGTTTCGGACCCTTATCCATGTGCCTAGAAAAAAGTTTCTCTCAACTTTTTGAAATCTTGTTCTTTCTTATAGCGGTGTTTCAGTGTGTGTGTCTCTGTGTCTGTGAACACCGACACCATTAACAGAAACAAAAAAAGTGTTGGCCGTAATGAATTGTGTAGACAACTTGCCTGATGTTGTTGACCAGAGACCTCTCTCTCTACTCTTGGTGTGTAGCATCTGCAATGCGTGTTTGCGTACCCCCTTTTTTTCTTAGCCAGAGCTCTCTTTTCCGTATTCGCATGAAGTTTGGTTTGCTGCAATGCCTAAATACAGAAAACATCCATCAGAAGGCAAAAATTTACGATTCCTTAAAGAACTGAAGAAATCCGATAGAACAGTAATTTGTTCATTTTCTTCCAGTACACTTAGTGATTTCTACGCTGCCGAAATGTTGTCTGACCTGGACTCTTATGTAACGTCCGACATGTCATCTAAAGGCTACTGCTGGCGGTCGGTCGGCAGGGAGATCAGAACAAGTTAAGGAGCAAACTCATGATTTATGGAAGCTTGCCAACAACCGTCCTTCACTGCCCTGGGTCGCTGTGATTCAAGAAATTGCATAGAGCCTACAGCTAACCATCCTTCTAAATACTCTCGACTTCCTTTGCTTGAGCATTGTGGAATTCTTTTGTTTTAAAGGCTGCTCTGTATAAGAAATTGCAGGCTTCACTTTGTGGATGTCAACTCCTTTTCTATGGTTTTCAAGTGCTCGCTGTCACCTGCGAACGTACATAGGTCCCCTCGGCATCATCTCTTTTTGCTCATTATATTGTATGTAACACGTGCTGAGTGCTTATTGACACTGGTTACCTGTTTTGTCCACTTTTCTCTCACATTACATGCTGTGTACACGAAATTTATGGCTTGTTTTCGTTGGCTCCTTTCTCCAATTATTTCTTGTCTCCGGTTTCCAACAACAAAGAAACCATGTTACCTGCCTTTACCACCCTTTACGCTTTCTCGAAATTCTCTAGCCAAATATTAGATGAGGTGAATTTACATGCAAGTTATATGCGCCCGTTTCCACCTCACTACAGTGTCTGAACATGGAAAGCCGAGTGGTCGTCTATGGACCTTCGCAGGTGACGTGCGTTGCATTGCGGTACATGTGCGTGGCTGTGTCTGTGTGTACGGTGTGCGTAGTCTCCTATGTACACATTTCTTTGCGTCAGCGAGCTTGTCAAGCTTCGCTTTCGGATTTCTCTTTTCTTTTTCTATGGTGGGCGACCCACGCTCCTTCATCACCTCTCCAGCGAATGTCCTGCTTTTTTTTTTGCTCGCCTAGTTTTCGGAATTGCTTCTTTGCTCGCTGTATTTTTGGATGTACCATATATATATGTATTTTGTAAATAATGCCGTGTACATAGGAAACATCAGAAAGGATTATAATATACTGTATTCACCTGGAAAAATGATAAAAATGAAAAAGGTGTCCAATGAACCACTGTGTCCGAGTGTCAATGTCCTCCCTTCCTATGGACAGGCCGCCCTGCGGTGACCGCACTGTTCAGGGAGTGAGGGGGCCGGGTTTGCTGGTTGGTCTTCTAAGCGGAGCTATGTATGCTTCGTCGCTCAACAGAAACAAAACAAAAACAATGACATCTGCCTTGCCAGTGGATTCTCCTCAGAGCAAGCGGGTATTGCAAGAGGACAGCGCATAAGGTAAGAATGAGGAACAACCCAGAAGAAAAAAAATGTGAGGGGTCCGGAGTTCCAGCTCGAGTTATCGTGAAACCTGCAAGTATAGCTCATCTCGCTTCCTTGTACTCCATGTAGGGGTTACTAAATTTATTGGTGACCACTGCGTACGAAAGATATGGGTCAGCATAGAGCGATACGCTGCCGGGATCTGAGAGGCGCCAGTGCGCACGCTCCGATTGGTCGCGACGTGACTGATGCGCGAGCAGCTTGCCGGAACCTGGCGCCAGCTAGGTTCCGGTAGGACCACAGTGCGGCAGATAGTAGCGGTACCGCGTGGTTACCCTACACCATCTAGACTATAGTCTAGGTTACCACGGTCACGAGAACTGGGCGGAGGTCTCGCTTCTTCCACGGAAAGTTATTCACGGGATAGGTCGGCCAAATCTACTGCGTTCTTAAAATGCTGTATATCGCTCACTATTATTCATTATGCAGTTGCGGAAGTGCAGCGTTTAAATTGGGGCTGTAGCAAAAATTCGTGAGGCCATAGAGCACAGAGACAGCTGCGTTTCAGGTGCTCAGCCGTGCAGGCGTCGGTGCTGCGGACCAGGAGGTGCACCTGTGATCGTTGCGGATATGTCCGGTGGCCATGTTTATTGATTTATTTATCTCAAATACTTTTTGGCCCATGTAGGAGGGGCTGTCCAAATCACGAAAAATAAATAGTTGCACAAGGAACGGCAGATTACGAGGCATTAATCGATAACAAAGAAATACAGCACTCACTGACTCAAACAAAAGCTGTTGAAGAGCTTTACCAAAGCTACAGTAAGTACTATTGAAAAAGGCCGCCGGAAGGCAGTTCCAGTCGGAAACGGTTTGCGGGAAAAAAAAACAACGTTTTAATGTTTCAATCCTAGCAAAGAATGGTTCAAACAAATGTCTTCCTAACGCGTGTGTTCATCTCGACGATAACTGGTGAAAGAATTGAGGAATGAGGTACGTTTTGTTCATGTGTTAAAAGGTTACGCATAAACAAAAAAAAGGACATTTTTGCGTACTTCAAGTAGTGGGGTGCGGTCGCTTTTCATTGGTGTCGTAGGTGAGTACAACCTCCTGTATTTGTTATGCATAAACCTAATCGCCTTCCTTTGTACCACCTCAAGCTGGTAAATGTCCTTTCTGTATGAGCGGATGCCATAAGTTCGAAGCATAATCGAATTCTGAGCTATAAACGTTGGGTACGCAAGCAGTTAGAGCTTACTTGGAGCATTTCTAAGCTTCCGCCGTAAATGGCACAGCTTGGAAAATGCCGAGTAATAAATGTCTGAAATATGGGGAGATCGTTTTGAATCGTTTGTTAAGACAACCTCTAAACATAAGATGTGTTGTATCCATAATGGCAATATTTAGAAAGCTGTAAAGAAAGAGAAGGAACTAAAGTGATTTTTACGCGGTATTCGGAAAAATACAGCTTAATCTAGGTTCAGTTGCATATCCCATTTAACATAGTACTAGTGATGAACAGCCAAGAGTGAATTCTGCATCATATAGAGATCAGTGTGTTCATTTGTGCACTGAAAGAGAACGCAGTCATCTGCAAAAAGCCTGGCAGAGACATCTTTGGAGATAGCCGGGAGATAATTAACATAAATTAGAAAAAGAATTTAATAAACCAGCACCTCCCCGCTCACAGACTACTAAAAACAGTGGGTGCATATTTCTGAGGCAGAAGCAATGTTTTCTCGAGTTCCAGTTACCATAAAAATAAAAAAAACAACTAAATATGAGGCCTGGCCATGGCATTGTTCCGCAACAAGAACACAAAACACGCTCTTAAAATACTCGTTCGCATTGCTTTAAACATGGCCTCGATTCCGGCCGCTGCAATCGCGTTACGATAGAGGCGAATTGCTAGAGGCCCGTGTACAGTGCGATGTCAGTGCACGTTAAAGATGATGATGATGATGGCTTCTGGAACCCCAAGGGGTTAAATTAATACGGAGCTTCTTCCTCTTTTCCTGCTTTCACGCCCTCCTTCAGTTCCCCAAAGGCATGTCTGAGGTGTCCAACGTGAATAATACAGCGACTCTGCTGTTCTTTTGCTCATTGCCAATTTCCATTTTAATTTCGGCTTGTAATGCGTCACTCACCCCACATTTTTAATGCACGCGTTTTAGAGGTCAAGAAGATGTACGTGAAAAAAAAAATCGTGCCTGGTCACAGTGCTTACCGCGCTGTGTCGCGTTAAATAGCCAAACATGTGCAAGGACAAAAATAAACGCTACCAGGAAGCGTCCAGCGTTTAATGCAACCAAAGCACCACATCCTTCAGTTTTCCACGTGTGCTTGTCCGGCCTGCTAGCTCAGTCGGTTAGAGCGTCGTGCTAATAACGCGAAGGTCGTAGGATCGATCCCTGCGCAGGCCAAATTTTTTTTTTACATTCTGATCTTATGAACCAATCAGAAGACCACGCTTATTTACTGCTACCTCCGGTTGCGGCTTGCATAGCCCGTAATTTACTTTGCCTTTTTTTTTTCTATCTGCGGATTTCGGCCTCTACATTGCTAGGCCATGAATTAAACGATTCGAAACGCCACTCGGATGCTGCCAAAGACCCTGAGTTTGCACGTAGGAGGCGAAACGCTAAGACGTCCATGTGCTGTGCGATGTCAGTGCACGTCAAAGATCCCCAGGTGGTCGAAATTATTCCGGAGCCATCCACAACGGCACCTCTAATTCTTCCTTTCTTCTTTCACTCCCTCCTTTATCCCTAACCTTACGGCGCGGTTCAGGTGTTCAACGATATACGAGACAGATACTGCGCCATTTCCTTTCCCCCCAAAACCAATTATTATTATTGTTTACACTTTTAGCTCTGTTAGCGCTCACCCCCAATACCCTACACTGTTAGCGCTCAAAACGCCGGGCGCCGACAACGCCGACTCCGGAGTTTCTGGAGTACGGGGCCTTTAACGCCGTTGGGATAGTACACTTCTTACAACAGCGTAGGGAGCACTGGAGAAACGCGTGGTTCATCCCTTGCTACCGTACTGAAAACCTGTACAGGTTTGAACGGGTTCAGAGACCGGGATTATGAAACGGGACGTACAACCTATATCAATCGGGGTCGCGGGATTGGTCGGGCCCCAGGACTAGTCGGAGACCCAGGATTGGCCGGTGCTCGAATTGGTTGGGGAACGGAATTGGTAGGGGCCCTATAGGATTAGTCGGGCACCCGGAATTATTCGGGACCTTGGGATTACTCGGGGCCCCGGGATCAGTCGGGGAACGATCTGCTTCACTCGTCTAAGCTGGAGCCAGCCTTCAGTGTGCGTTTTATATTGTAGGACAAGCGTGCCAGATTTAGACGTCCCTCTAGAACAGAGTGCAAACTTGAGCTGTTTGCTACGTATCTAATTCAAGTTAAAGTCTATTTTTAACACAGTCATGACATCGCGATGGTTCGAGAGGGTACTAATTCATTTTCTGTTTCACTATTTTTGTGCTACTGCTTGTACTTGATCGACGCAGAAAGATAATGCCTTCCTCATGGCTACTTCGTGGTCTACGTCGCCACCGCTGTGTTTCAATCATCCTCGAGCATATTCTTCACGTTGATGACGAATACCTACCTTCTTTCACTTATGAGTTGCAAGTTGTTCGTTAGTCACTGATGTGAAGGTCAACCGCCGCGTCTATCAAGGTGGCTAAAGAAGTTATCGGTTCAGCTGCAAGCTTGAAACAGTAAACAAATTATTTCAGTGTTCTCAGCAAGTCCCCGTCAGGTATACACTTGCTCCGGCATGAGCGCCATGCTGGACCCAGGTAAATCTGTTTAAGCTCCGAACGTCTCCGTTCTTTCGGTATGCTAAACCGGCCCCCATTAAACCTATTTACGCTCCGAAGAGTACCGTGCTGCCAAGTAAAAGCGTTAAACAGGACACGGTTAAACCTGCCTCAGCTCCGATCAGTGCCGGTCTCGCCGATATGAACGCTAAACCGGACACAGAGAAACGCTGGGCCCGGTATACACCTGTTTGCCTCAAACCGGACCAGCATGAAACCTGTTTCTTCCGGTAAACTCTGGTTTCATTGCGTACTGGACTTTCATAGGGAAGGCTTCCAGCGTGCTAAAGCGGTTGAAGTTAATTATAATTTTCAGTGTAAACCGTGTCTCGATGAGTGAAGGGTACGGTCCTGTTCTTGAAAAAGAAGAGCCATGCTGCCTCCCAAGCTTGTTAGGAGCACAACGATGTAATAATAATTGGTTTTTTGGGGAAAGGAAATGGCGCAGTATCTGTCTCATATATCGTCGGACACCTGAACCGCGCCGTAAGGGAAGGGATAAAGGAGGGAGTGAAAGAAGAAAGGAAGAAGAGGTACCGTAGTGGAGGGCTCCGGAATAATTTCGACCACCTGGGGATCTTTAACGTGCACTGACATCGCACAGCACACGGGCGCCTTAGCGTTTTTCCTCCATAAAAACGCAGCCGCCGCGGTCGGGTTCGAACTCGGGAACACCGGATCAGTAGTCGAGCGCCCTAACCACTGAGCCACCGCGGCGGGGCGCACAACGATGTGGCGTCAAAGAAAAGTGCACTTGCAGTGGTTATAACGGTGAAACATACGTTTATCATAACGTAAGGCTCTTTGTGCAATCATCAAATCCATCGCTTTTCTGGTCGGCACCAAATATTCAGCGCGCACGAGCTAAGAAAGCTGTAATATTTTTACCTTATGGCAGTTTATTAAATCTTTCCGCCCTGAAGCAGCACAACTGAGAGATGCAAAAGATGTCGTAGCGGAGCGCCCCCTCCCATCCTCCTTCGTTTTCCGTGGTTCTGCAAGACTCTCAAGCATCTCGATTTCATTTGGTAAAAATTGCAAATTGTATAGTAAATTGTATAGCAGCCGACCCGCCGCGGTGGCTTAGTGGTTAGGGCGCTCGGCTACTGATCCGGAGCTCCCGGCTTCGAACCCGACCGCGGCGGCTGCGTTTTTATGGAGGCAAAACGCTAAGGCGCCCGTGTGCTGTGCGATGCCAGAGCACGTTAAATATCCCCAGGCGGTCGAAATTATTCCGGAGCCCTCCACTACGGCACCTCTCTCTTCTTTTCTTCTTTCACTCCCTCCTTTATCCCTTCCCTTACGGCGCGGTTCAGGTGTCCAACGATATGTGAGACAGATACTGCGCCATTTCCTTTCCCACAAAACCAATTATTATTATTATTATTGTTATTATTATTAGAGCAGCTGACAGGCATTGATGAACAGACGCTAATTGTAAGAATCGAGTGACTGATTGAGTGAGTGAGTGAAAAAGATGCCGCCACCGTCTGCAAGACGTTGAAGTAACGAGCGTTAGCTGTTTGGTTTACTAGAATTGCTATGAATGAGATTAAAGTGAGGTACACCAATGGAAATACAAATTTGACAAATCCAAGTGACGTCATCAATCAATCACCAATTGGATATACCACTGACGTCACCAATAAATCACCAATTCGGTATACCTATGACGTCACAAATCAATCACCAATTGGGTAGCTATATCGATCGATTTACTATGGGGGCCGCTGTCTTGAATTCCTCGGACTTGGAAAATTTTACGCCGAAGGGGGGTGGTAGCAGACCCCAAGAAATCGAGAAACGTGGATAACAGCTAACCCTCTTAAAACGAACAAATGGCTTTCGGCTAATGAGCGAAAAAGCACTTTTCACAGCGCCACCCACAGAGTACCGCTGTCTTTTTAGTAGGAATCGTTTTGTAGTGCATACACCTTTTTTTTTTAAAAAAAAAAACAAGTATTCATTCTTGTCGTCTGTTTCTCAACATCGCTAAGCTTGGCGCCACGGTGCCTGCAGACGCAACCAACGAAGCGTATGGCAGGTCTCTGTATAGTTTTGTGGGGACGTTTGAAGTTCAGAAGCAGTAAACACAGCGACAAACGACATGTGTGAGTTGGTCCTCTTCACTGCGTGGAGAGGAACACTACGCTGTGAACTCTGCCGGGGACTCCAAACATGCATGCCGTGTAGTGAACTTCCGATGCAGTGCAGGACACTCGCCTAAAAGCGCAAACGTTTCTGCACATGGCATGCAAAGGGCGTTTCGCTTTCAGTTATGAAAGATCAACCTGAGCAGGCTGTACAAGCGCACGAAGGATATTAGCGCCCAATTGAGGCCGACATCTCATGCGACCACACGGGCCGTCTCGCCTCAGCCTCCAATCATCGTGCCTGTGACGGGTCATTCATTAGCGAACACTTCACATCCAAGACGACCGCAGCGATCGAATTAAGGCAATGTGGTTCGGTCTGCACAAAGCTGCTCTTTCCTGCAAGCTTCGGGAAAGAAACTGGGGATGCCGAGGAACAACGCCTTCTCGAAGGAACGATGATCGCTGAAAGCGCCGCAGGAGAGCTGCATACAAGATCGAGTCGGCCCGCACCTCGGTGCTAGGCGCGCTTGGTCGTTGCGTCAATCGACGCTAAGCATCGTCCCCGCGGTCGTGAGTACAGCCGCGTCCTGCCACGTGCGGTATCGACCTTGGGTTGTCCCTCCCGCGCGGCGACGGCTGTAGCGTCATGCGCCTCGCCGCCGCGTTCCGTTCGCCCGTTGCACGCACGGCACAACGGGCAAGCGCACGCCACGCAGCTCCGAGAAGACTGTAGTGGGTGGTCGAAGGAGGTCAAGCCAGCGGCGGCGCCGCCGCGACAGGTGGCCGTTCCGCGCCGACCGGTAATGATGATGGCATCGCGTGCGCCGGCTTCCGCGCACGCCAAGGTGCCACGCGTTGCCTCTGGCCGAGAGAGGGACAGCGGGCACCGAGGAGCGGCGCGGCTTCCGCCATCGGCAGCGACGCCACTTCCCAACGCAGCCCGCGTCAGCCCTGATTGTTGTCGCCTACTTTGGTCGTTCGCTGCGTCGCTTGCCGCATATCGACGGGGCTTGGGAGATGCTTTCGGAGCGTTGCAGTGTGTGCCGGTGTATGTCGCAGAAAAAGGGGACGAATAATAATAATAATAATTGGTTTTTGGGGAAAGGAAATAGCGCAGTATCTGTCTCATATATCGTTGGACATCTGGACCGCGCCGTAAGGAAAGGGATAAATGAGGCAGTGAAATAAGAAAGGAAGAAATAGGCGCCGTAGTGGAGGGCTCCGGAATAATTTCGACCGCCTGGGGATATTTAACGTGCACTGACATCGCACACCACACGGGCGCCTAGCGTTTTTCCTCCATAAAAACGCAGCCGCCGCGGTCCGGTTCGAACCCGGGAACTCCGGATCAGTAGCCGAGCGCCCTAACCACTGATCCACCGCGGCGGGTCAGGGGAGGAAGACATCCTTCGAAATCCTTCGAAAACTCAACGCGTGTGCCGCTCAGTCGTCCTACAAGTGCGACGCGTTGGCTGCAACGCGAAATTACGGGCTGTTTTACACCTCGAGGGAAACTTGGAGCGCGTAACTGCAGCGCGAAGCGCTGCAGCCGACAGCCGAGGAGGATCGGCAACAAAGGCGTGTGCGCAGTAAATACGGCCGTCTGCTCTTCCCGCGCATGCGCCTAGTGCAGCCGATTCTCGTCTGCAATCGTCGGCAGCGGTTCTCGAAGCACGGGGTTACGCGCTCAGTATTCCTCTTAGTAAACCGCCTGTACCTGCGACTGGGGAACTATCATGTGTGCTGTTATAGTACGTTATTTATGCTCGTGCTGCAGGTGACGTCTTCCTCAGCGAAGTTTACGACCACCTTCGTTCGATACATTTGTCTTCCTTAAAAAAAAGAAAAAGGCTTAATATCTGCATGGATTACCCTCAACACTTTCCTAGTGGATGTCTGGTATGTCCTCGACAAGGATGTCCAGAACAGGAGATGGAAAACAGGGGATATACAGAATCCTCGTCCGAAAGGGAAATCGAACATCCGGGCTACTGACGGTTTATCTGTCGACCGCCGATTCTTTTCCGATCGAACGGAAAGTGAAAGCCTGTTTGCGCACTGTTTAATGGCCTCCCGGAACCAAGATAAGAACGCCAGGAGCTTTCAACTAACGGTCGGTTTCTATCTACCCTGATCTTACCTGCCAAAGGAGCATTACGAGCTCCAGATAAACTCGGCCACTTGTGATCCTTCACGCGAACCGTGAAACCAAGTCTCAGAATTCCTTACTTCCCTCCTTTATGGAAATGCGGCCGCCCCAGCTGAGATTCGATTACGTGACCTTTTTTTACACAGCAGCCGAATTCCATAGTGATTGTGCGCGCGTGCGATTATGAACAGCAAGCGCAGTAACAGCGCGGTATCATGCTGTTACCGCATTTATCGCATATCATATCATATCGCATTTATCGCATTTATCACAGGGCACACCGCAGCCGAGGCGTGAGGGAAGAAATGAGCCAGGGGGGAAGGGAGGTAGACAGGAGCTTCACAACCTGCGCAGAAACCGCGCAGCACACGGGCGTTGTCCCGTTTCGTCTACACCGAACTGCAGCCGGGATCCGATCCAGAGACAACGTGATCAGCAACCCAACACCTTAGGCAGCCAGCCGCTCGGCGTGCCTGTGTTGTAACTTCGTGCTGTTTGAGACTCGTTCCGGCCAGCACACACCGCCACTCTGGAAGCGAGTGATTCTGCCACACGCGCAGCAGGCCGCTCATGTATCACGACCGCGCGCGACGCGACGGTATACCGCCGGATAATCGCCGACCAGAGGCTAGAACAAACGCGAGCGACCGACAGTTAACAGTGGGCCGCAACATGGCATGCGACACACTGCGCCGCCGCCCGGCCGTGGTGGATTCAAACGCACGACGCCGGCAGCGTGCCCACCCTCTCGACGCGGGGGAAGCTGTGCGTGTCAAAGCAGTTACCGGGGGCCACGCGCGCGCAGCGTCGCCCAGCCAGAGAGGAGAGCGCCGCTCGCAAAAAGGAAGAATAAAGCAATGAAAAAGAAAGAACAGGCCCCGAATGCCGCCGTGCGCGAACACGAAATACAGGAAGTGGCGGTGCCTCGATGCCGCCTCGCCTCGACGGCCTGCAAACCACCGCGCGAACCGCCGCGCAACGTGCGGCGCGCGGGAAAAAAAGTGTCGGCGCCTGGTCGCTGTGCTGTGCCTTCGCGCGTGCACGCACGCTCGCGCTCCACTCCGCCGGTGCTCCATTGGCGGCATACTTTGCGAGTCGCGGATTCGAATGGACGGAAATTCGGTGCGCATGTATAAGCGTCGCCGTGTCGGCGCGTAAGGTCGGTCGGTACAAGCACCTGCAAAACCTCTGCCTCTTTTTTTGCTGGGCCGTTTTCTGGTTTTTCGCGCGCCGCCGAGGGTGAGAGAAGCCATGTCCGCAAATGCGGCGCAGTCATTACCGGGCCCGAGCGCGCGAGCTGCTGCTCCCGCTGCGTTCAGGGCGAATTACCCCCGCGACCCGTCGATCGTTGGCCACCCTCCGGGCAGCGTTGACTGCCGCGGCTGATCGCGCCGGGTTACTTGCTTGGCGCGCATGAGGGGAAGAAAAATCGCCATAACGGTAAGAAAGTGGCAACCGGTATCATTTGCCGGGGCTCCGCTGCACGCCTTCCACTCCCTCAAACTCCCCCTTTGCATCGCCATTTCCCCCGTCGCCGCAGCGGGCTCTGCATACACAGCGGGCGCCGTGCTGCTGCTGATGAGATTGCATTTCGACACTGACGAGAACGAGCAGGTAACAAGAAGCCATTCCGCTAATATGTGCCATCAGCTCCGCCCAACTGTATACACCTAAAGCGCAGAGAAACGACTGATTACGGCGATCACTTTCTTTTCTTCCGTTTTTGTTTGTTCATTATTTTCTTTCTTTTTGTTTACACAGCAGATACTTTCTCCCAGGTAACAAGCATCGGCGCAGTGCTTTCTTCAAGCCTTTAATGAACCAGTTAGTGCATACCGCAGCCTAACGGCGCAGTTCAGGTGTACGTCGAGAACTGCACAGTTACCCTGCCTCCCAGCCGTGGTGGCTCAGTGGTTATGCCGCTCGGCTGCTGACCCGAAAGACACGGGTTCGATCCGGACCGCGGGGGTCGAATTTCGATTGAGGCGAAAATCTGGAAGCCCGTGCACTGCGCGATGTCAGTGCACATTAAAGAACCTCAGGTGGTCGAAATTGCCGGCGTCCTCCACTACGGCGTCTCTCAAAGCCCGAGTAGCTTTGGGACGTTAAACCCCCATAAACCATAAACCAAACCTTTCTTACTCACCTAATAACCCGTTCAAGCGCTTCGCGTCCAAATTAACCGCGCTCCGATTACGGAGTGGTGCGCGCAAATAAGTCCGCGGCGTTGGGAGCTTTATAGCTCTCGCACCGGACGCTCTGGTAATACGTGGTTGTTGTCGTTGTTGCGACTGAAAGAAGGATCAGAGGGAAAGTGCACGGGCCTGCCCATCGGCTCGAGCTGAACCACTATCACTGCCACGTGCAGAAAAGAAAGTTGAAAGATGTGTGAAGAAAGATTGAAAGGAACAGACGCGCGCCGCCGGACCTGATACCTGATGTAATATCTGCTGCGGGTCCTTGGACGCAAGATATTAAACTTATTTTTGGAATATTGCGGTATGCTCGGCTTGAAGCACTCTGGCACGGGTCAGCCCGGTATTGCACTGCTTCCGGGATCGGCCCGGGGAATATAGCGAGCGCCTTTTCTTTCTATCTTTGCTCTCCTATCCTTTACCCCTCCTACTTTCAGCACGGGGCAGCGAGCGTGGCTCGGCATGAGCCAGTAGGCAGGCCCGTGCACTTTCCTTTTCTTTCTTCCTATCAGAAACAGCAGCAGCCGCCGGAAGCCTAATACGGTGGTGCGCCAAGCCTCGATTATGTAGTACACTCGGGGACAGCTTTCTGTGGCTAAGCAGTGGAAGCTACGAGCGTGCGCCGCCAGGTTGCACTCCGGTGTCTTTCGCTTCCAGTGACTATTTCGCTCGTGAGCGCGTGCAAAGAGCGCGCTTGTGGAACCTGGCGTCTCGCGGTCGTAGCTTCCACTGCATAGCCACAGAAAGCCGTCCCCGAGTATAATGACGTACAGTGCAATAAATAAAACACAAAATTAAGAAACATAATAAATAAAGAGAAACGAGATCTACAGCATGCATGCGCCTTTCCTCTCTCCCAATAACATCATCCTCTTCCTCGCAGCGTTCAGCGGCGCCGAGATCGACTGAGGGCGCTCGGCTACTGAGCCGGAGTTCCCGGGTTAGAGCCCTTCTGCGGCGGCCGCGTCTCGAAGAGGTGGCTATCGCCCTTGCCATCATTAACACCAACTCTGATACTATACTAAACGCCACTGAATTCACCACACACAATTATGCGAGGGGCAGAATTTCTTAGGCAGCAATGAACGTATTGAGAATAATTGAGTTGATATGGGTCCCGGCCACGGAGGAACACTATAAGGAGTGGAAACTCCGCCGTCTGCGGCGACCAGAAAAGGTAGCAAGCCCGCGGCGCCACTATCCTCCTGGCGACGTCTGGCGGCCTGGAAAGAAACTACTGAAATACAACGTCACAGCGTGCCCGCTGAAGCAAACACCCGTTTCGTCTGCTTGTCGTCTGCTTTGAGCGCGAGCCGCCGGAGCCGCCTGCCCGGGGGCTGCATTTTTTAATTGCTTTTCCTGCTGCCTCTACGAGGCGCCGCAAGGCGCCAGCACTGCATGCGCCCCCGTCGGCGCATACAATTGTGACTATCTGGTCGCCTGCGCTCGCTCGCGCAGACAAAAGTTTCACCTCCTGTATAGTCTTGCCCCGTGGTCCCGGCTCACTCGGGGAATACTGGTAACGAAGCGGCACAAATCAAAGCTCAAATATTCGCCAGCCGAGCAGTGGACGCGGTAGTTACTGAGAGTTTCTCGAAGGACGGCCTAGCATCATATCGCGACTAATCATTTTAAACTAGAAAGGAGGATCTTCCCTCTTCCAGACAAAACCTTTGGTAAGGAGCAGAAGACCACATGGAGGCGATCAATATTCTATCCCGGTGATTACGACCCGGAATGTACACTATGTGGCGAAATAGCCACTGACGATCACATGCAAAAAGGAGCCGCCACAGGAATCTCTAATACAAGTTCCTACTCTAGAGCAATGGGAGGCCGTGTTGGTCAGCTGAGACCTGGGTGTTCAAACCCGGGCAATTGAATGGGCTAATCAGGTCTCCGCCAGCCTAGGGTGCCTCGAGGCGGCGCTGGCATCGAGGCACCCTATGCCAGCCGTGAGCTGACCGCCACCTAGCATGGATCATCTGCATTTTGGCTTTCGACGAAATAAATGCTTTGCAATCCTATTGATGGAGGCGAAACGCAAAAAGCGCCCGTTTGCTGTGCGATGTCAGTGCGCGTTAAAGATCCCCAGATGGTCGAAATTATACCGGAGCCCTCCACTAAGGCATCTCTTTCTTCCTTTCATCTTTCGCACCCTCTTTTATCCCTTCCCTTACGGCGCGGTTCAGGCGTTCGCCCAGATGTGAGACAGATACCGTGCCATTTTATTCCTCAAAACCTATTTTAATTTTTCAAATGCTGACATATGATTCAGGAAAAAATTAATTCTCTGGTGGTCGTGCCGCTGTAGGTTCCAGATCGTTAGCGATTCCAAGAGGTCATGGAATCAGTGTGCAGAGGTGAGGATACAAAAAAAAAAGAAAGAAGAAACCATGTTTGGTCAAACGCGGATGCGATCTTTACCAAGTGAGGACGAATGACGCCGCCGCCTTAGACACCGGGCTGTCGGAGACATTCTCCAGCACCCCAGGGGAGAGTTGAAGTTGGAGGCTCCCGCACGGTCTCCCTAGGACTCTAAAAGCTATAGCTCATCTGAGAGTCGTGAAGAAGCCAGGCAAGCCGGCCGCTGACCGCTCGAAAACACCACGGCATCGCGGACTACTGCCCTCCAGCTAACGTCGTGCCCCAGACGAATGAATATAGTTACGAGCCCAGTTTCACCTCAACAGTCTATGGGGATACGCACGTATCCGTCAGCTCGTTGTAACGATGTAACGATCGATGCCTTACTGACAGCTACATAGTATGATAAAAAATTGCGTAATTTGGTGCTTGCTTGTTCTCTATTTGTTCATTAATGTTTTTATGTACTCTAATGTTCCTCTGCTTAGACCCAAGGGTCCGAAGTATGTATTAAATAAATAAATAAAATAACTGCCGTGAGTAATTGCGCGTTGCCCGGATTGTTGTTCGGAGGGGGGCGCAGCGCCGCTCCCGTTGCGCTTGGCGCCTTTTCACTGGCGGGATGCCATCGCCGTTGGTGCCATCCTTGTCTCCCACATGGGGAACCACAACCATCGCAGGGGAGCGTTTGCCCGAGGCTGCCTTGTCCTTCAGCGGGAAGAGCTGGACGTCCAGAGCCGTGAGCGAAGAGCTCTAGCGATATGAGCTGTTCTTCCGGTCGCTTTAAGTGCGGGATTGCGTGTGCGATTCTGCCGCGTTAGCTGTCGGTGGCGGTATCCTTAAGGTTCGCGTAGGACATTTAGCGCCAGCGTTCGTGTGATCTCCCTGCGCACAATACCCATTCCTGGGGTCTCGTCTTACCTTCGTCATAGTCGGGTAGGGCCAGCGGTTGCAATTGGACGCCGCGAAAAGCCTCCAGAGGACTCTGAGATAAACGTCTCCGAGTTCACCATTTCCTCCCTCGTCGAATTCAGTCGCACTTCGTCGAATGTCCTCATAGGCGAGTTAAGTGTCGATTTCATGAAGCATAAGCAGTTATTAGTCGACGTTGCACCAGTGGCCAGGGCGTTTCACTTTTCAAACCAATCTATCGTATAGTCTGCAACATCACGAAGCATGCACATCGATGCGGTTTTCAGCAGGCATGCAGCGCGCACTGTAAAAGTTATTTCACATCTAACCACGCATTTCTCCGACCAGAAAGCAGGCATCATCCCGATGGAAGAAGCGAGAACGACACAGAGCCAATAAACGCAGTGGTCATACGCAATAATGCACATTATCGTCATTTTAATAGTTTGCCATCAATTCCAATCAAGAAATAAAAACTAACAACCAGAGGCAGATTTACAGGCCAGGGGAAGGAATGCAAGGTTCAAATGGGACCCCCCAATCCGCCCCCTCCTAGAGTGACCTATCAACCTATCCCTGCTAAAGGCGATCATACACCTATATAAAGATGCTGCAAATGACAGCGCTATATAGGTGTTCGTGCGTCTCTCGTTAGTTGCGTTTATTATATAGCTCACGCATTTGCAGCATGCATGGTCGTTGGCAATTACTTCCACCCAGCACGCTCGCTTCGTCTCTTCTGCAGTGGTTTGCTTGCTGCCGCTGCTCGAAGGCAGTGGCACTTGTCCCCTCTGGCCCGAACACGGAAAGGCGGCAACTCATCGCACCGCCGTGTTGCAGTTACGGAGGTGCCATGGAAGGCGACTGCCGCCGCCCTCCCATCGCGCATATTCATCAACAATAGCCGCCACGAGACCCAGCGGAACAAGTTGGACGCACTTGCACCACTCCTTTTTCTTTCTTCGTACGCTCTCCAACTTTCCCGGCCGGCAAATGGGTGTAGGGTAGCGAGCGCTGCTGGGAGCCACACGCGAGCTAAGCCAGATTTGATAATGCCGCATTTGCATAATGACAGCTTAGCCGCGCGCAAAGTTTGGCGCCAGGGGACAAACTATTGCCCCCAACGCCAGAACTGCGCCCCGAAGGAAGAGGTAAAAATCAGTGACGAAACGGGGCGGTAACGAATCTGTTTCTGATGGCGCAAGGTTGAATAGCAGAAGGGAACCGCGCCGGAACCACGGTAGCGTGGAGTATACTGCGCGGCATTTGACGCGCGCAGTCTTCTACCTATCCGGGGTCTTTGTACCTGCGTTCTTTTAGCGTGCAGCTCATGAGCGAAAGCAAATTTGTGAAATTTCTGAAAAAAAACCCCCTAAGGCGCCCGTGTGCTGCGCGATGTCAGAGCACGTTAAAGATCCCCAGGTGGTCGAAATTATTCCGGAGTCCTCCACTACGGCACCTCTTTCTTCATTTCTTCTTTCACTTCCTCCTATATCCCTTCCCTTACGGCGCGGTTCAGGTGTCCAACGATATATGAGACAGATACTGCGCCATTTACTTTCCCCCCAATTATTATTATTATTATTATTATTATTATTATTATTATTATTATTATTATTATTATTATTATTATTATTATTATTATTATTATTATTATTAATTTCTGAAATTGTCCTCGGCCCACAAATTGTTCGTTAAATGACAGCGCGCGAAAAAAGATAACGTACACCCCATTGGCAGTGAGGCTGAACTGCCGTAATTTCCCGTATACAATGTACCCGGTGCATACCATGCACGGCTCAATTCTGGCTGAAAAAAGACAAAAAAAAGTCAGCACCCCGGTACATTGTCAGCAGCCGGTGCATCAAATCGCGTTGATTTTGTTTGACTTATATGGGTTTAACGTTCCAAAGCGACTCAGGCTGTGAGACGCCGTAGTGAATGGCTCCGGGAATTTCGACCACCTGGGGTTCTGTAACGTGCACTGACATCGCACAGTATACGCGCCTCTAGAATTTCGCCTCCATCGAAATTCGACCGCCGCGGCCGGGATCGAACCCGCGTCTTTCGGGCCAGCAGCCGAGCGCCATAATCACTCAGCCACCGTGGCGACACAAATCGCGTTGAGAATTTTATGCAACTCAGGATGATACTGGAAAATAACATGCTGTATAGTCCGCACATATATAGATAGTCCGGAAGGCCCAATTTAAACTGTTAAAACATGCATACTCCGCGGGCAGCATTCGGTATTCGCGGTGTGTGGTTTGATGGGGATGCATTCTTCGTAGCATATTTATTCAATGAAAAGCGACAACAAATGAAGCAATAAGTCCCTACGTCGTTTATCATAAGAAGCTTTGTGAATGCCAGTCACTAACGTGACTCCTTGAGGGGAAGCATGTCATCCCATCAATGTACGAAATCGGGCCTCAGCCTTCCCTTAATAATAATAATAATAATAATAATAATAATAATAATAATAATAATAATAATAATAATAATAATAATAATAATAATAATAATAATAATAATAATAATAATAATTGGTTTTGGCGGAAAGGAAATGGCGCAGTATCTGTCTCATATATCGTTGGACACCTGAACCGCACCGTAAGGGAAGGGATAAAGGAGGGAGAGAAAGAATAAAGGAAGAAAGGGGTTCCGTAGTGGAGAGCTCAGGAATAATTTCGACCACCTGAGGATCTTTAACGTGCACTGACATCGCACAGCACACGGGCGCCGTAGCGTTTTGCCTCCATAAAAACGCAGCCGCCGCGGTCGGGTTCGAACTGTTGCATTTGGGTTGCAAGCCCCAAGGGTAGCGTTGGCCTGGCGGCCTGGGGCAAAGCTGGAAACATCCGAAGGTGCCGGCAAAGGATGAGTCGACTGGCAACAGAACAACTTGTTTATTCTGGCATCACAAAAGAGCAGCCGGTCAGGGCGACCACGTTACTCGAAGGGCGAAATCGAAGTCTCTCCGTTGGCGTCCGGGGCAGCCCCCTTTATACCCACGGAGTCGAGGGCAAGAAGGAACGGCTTGGGAAGAGGCGTCCGATACGGCGACGCTTGAACATGTCCAGACGTGACGGGCGCGTCCGCCAGGCCGGCGCCGGTCAGACCTCCTCGCCTCCCAGTTGGGGAGCTCCTCTCCCCGGCTGCCGCGCTTTGACAAGCGTGGGCAAAACATGCACACACACACACACGCACGCACGACGACACGTGGCACTGAAACCTGCCTGGACGCGCTTGGCGGGAGGCGTTGCGGCCGCGATGAACGAAGCCGCGGCGTCCGTTGCATCCGCGCCGGCTATACCGCGCGTCGAAGGCGAGACGTAACAGACCGCCCCGCCGGGAGAAGGAGATCCCGATGGTCAGGGGACTGCATCCGCTGTCCAGAGGGATGTCGCTCGATGATGCTCGTAATCGAAACCGATCGTCCCTCGACGTTGCTTGAGCGCAGCGCACAGAGAAGGCCTCGTTCTCGGGTTCAGGATCACATAGGACACTGCAAAGTCACTTCGGGAGAGTTGCCATTTTTGTGCTCGTTCCCAGCAAGCGTTAGAACTACGCCGAAACGCAACCGCTCAGTCAGCAAGCACGAGACAACCCTCACTAAGCTCTGCCAGGCTCTTTCCCCTTTTATACTACTGCCTAGTTCCTTACAGTAGTCAAGCAGCACTCAGAACGCGTCCACAAATTGGAAAATTGCACTAGAAAGCACATAATCACTTTGAAACACTACACAAAAGCAATATGTTAAAAATCCTGCCTCAGGAAGAAAACATCAGTAACCAACAACTTTGAGGCGGATTCCCACGTTAGGGGCTTCGACTTAAGCCATCGGCGTTACCGTTGAGACTCCCCTTTTTGTAACGCACCTCAAAGGAATATTGTTGCAAAGCGAGGCTCCAGCGCAGGAGGCGGCCATTTTTGGGAGATATGGTCTGCAGCCATTGGAGAGGGCAGTGATCCGTCTCAATGATAAACCTCGAGCCGGCTAGGTAGCATGACAATTTCTGAACGGCCCACACGAGACACGCACACTCTTTCTCGGTGGCGCTGTACGCCTGCTCACGACAGGTCAGCTTACGACTAGCATACAGGACGGGGTGTTCCACTTCTCCATTGTCCCTTTGGCACAGTACAACGCCCATGCCTCGCTCACTAGCATCACACTGAACAACGAACCCTTTGGTATAGTCTGGCGATCGTAGCACAGGCTGGCTTGTTAGGGCGCTCTTTAGGGCGCTAAAAGCTCTCTCCTTTGTCTCGCTCCAGACGACTGTTTGGGGCTCTGTTTTTCTTAGAGCATCCGTCAGGGGAGCCGCGATATCGGAGTACCTGGGGATGTACCTCTGATAGTAGCCGGCGACACCTAAGAACGACCGAATATCGGTCTTCGTGCGCGGTTGCGGGAAGTCTCGTACAGCGGCCACCTTTATTTCAGAGGGGCGGCGACGACCCTGTCCAATCACGTGACCGAGGTAGACAACCTCGGCCTGTGCTAATTGGCACTTGGGAGCCTTGACTGTCAAGCCCGCTTCGCGCAGGCGGGTTAGCACTGCCCGCAAGTGTGCCATATGCTCAGACCAGGATGCGGAGAATATCGCTACGTCGTCTAAATACGGTAAAGCGAATTCTTCCTGTCCCCGCAACACTTTGTCCATGAGGCTTGAAAAGCAGTATGGCGCGTTCTTCAAACCAAAACTCAAAACTTTAGGACGAAATGTTCCCATTGGTGAAATGAACGCCGCATACCTACTAGCCTCTTCTGTAAGTGGAACCTGCCAATAACCCCTGACAAGATCTAGGGTGGAAATAAACTGAGCGCTACTAACTTTCTCAAGGCGCTCCTCGATGTTAGGGATCGGATAAATTTGATCCTTAGTGATGGAATTAAGCCTGCGGTAGTCGACGCAAGGACGAGGTTCCTTGCCCGGTACCTCAACTAAAATCAAAGGGGAGGTATAATCACTCTCACCCGCCTCAATAACACCGAGCTGTAGCATTTTCTTTACCTCAGCCTCTATAATATCGCGCTGGCGGGGTGACACCCGGTACGCCTTGGATCGTACTGGCTCTGGGGAGGTAAGTTCTATATCATGAGTAAGGACAGAAGTCCTACCAGGCCTCTCAGAGAACTGACCTTGAAACTCTTGTAAGAGTTGGTGTAGTTCGGTTTTCTGCTCAGCCGACAGCGGTGCTTTAATGATTAAGTCACTAATGACCTGATCAGTGTCTTCCCTGTTCGTCACTGAGCCTAGTCCCGGAAGCTCGACCGGAAGCTCTTCTAACTTTCCCGTGTCGGGCATTTCCTCTCCAGTACCTGGTGCCTTCAAAGCTACAGGCTCAATTTTATCCAGTTCTGACGTGCTCGGAATATCAGCTTGCTGCGCCTCCGACCCTTTCTCATTGTTCGACAACGTCGGCCCCGCAACTACCGCCTTTGCAGCGAGCTCCCGAACTCTCGGTCTGGTTAAGGCCTGAACGCTAGCCTCACCAAACAAAAGCCCCTTCTCGCGCAGGAGGTGATCGGACCTGTTCGAAAATAGGTACGGGTACTGGGGGGGCAGCCTAGATGACACTACGGCCTCCGTCTCAATTGCTCCGAAAGGTCCTTCAATAACCACTTTTGCTACGGGCAGACACACGCTGTGAGCTTCCACTGCTTGCTTGATCCATGCGCACTCGCCCGTGAACATATCGGGTTCTACGTAAGAGGTGTGAACTACATCCATTGTAGCTGCGGAATCACGAAGCACTCGGCACTCTTTCCCGTTCACGAGGAAGTCTCGCATGTAAGGCTCGAGAAGCTTCATGTTCTCGTCAGTGCTACATAATGACAAACACACGACTTCTCTTTTTGTTTCTGGACACTGCGCCGAAAAGTGACCCGGCTTCTGGCACGTATAACACACGCGCGCTTGCCTCCTCTCGAACCGCTTTCTGCGTTCGGCTTCGGCTGCCGCCGTCTCCTTACGTTCGGTCGGACTGCTTTCACTCGCATCCGCACTACGCGTGTCCCCCCTTGCTCTCATGGGTGTGAACTTCGGCCTCTCAGACTTGGAGCCAAATTCACCCTTTTGACCGTCCTTAGCTCCGCGAGCCCGACGCGTCACAAACTCCTCGGCTAGCTCGGCGGCTTTAGCCACTGTACTAACGTCTGGCCTATCCAAGACCCAGTACCGCACGTTCTCAGGTAACCGACTATAAAACTGTTCCAGCCCGAAACACTGCAGAATTTTCTCGTGGTCACCAAACGCTTTCTCTTCTTTGAGCCACTCCTGCATGTTTGACATAAGCCTGTAGGCAAACTCTGTATACGACTCGCTTCTGCCTTTTTCATTTTCCCGAAACTTCCGACGGAACGCCTCCGCTGACAGCCTGTACTTTTTTAGCAGACTTGATTTCACTTGGTCGAAATCCTCTGCCTCCTCTCTCTTCAAGCGAGCGACTACGTCGGCCGCCTCGGCGGGTAACAAAGTGAGCAAGCGCTGTGGCCACGTTTCCCGAG